>NC_089843.1:71463848-71708848 GCF_035609145.1 Eleutherodactylus coqui | reverse complement strand
TTTTTTCTTACTATTATAATTTTTTTTGATCGCTTCTGCAATATTATGTAATGCTATAGCATTACATCATACTGCATTCTGACAGGCAGTATATCAAGCCACCCCACCGAAATGGCTTGACAGGCATTCTGCTATGACAGCCCTGGGGCCTTTCAGAAGGACCCCGGCTACCATGACACCCTCACGGCTCTCCGGATCTCATTATGGGGGGGTCGTACGGGACCCCCGAAAACCATTCTGGCAATTTAAATGCTGCTGTCAGAATTTACAGCTGCATTTAAAGGGTTAACAGCCTGATCGGCCATGCAGCTTGTCGGGGCTTTTGCCTGCAAGTGTCAGCTGTAATGAACAGCTGACACTTACGATGTACGGAGGGAGATCGCAATGCAACGGCAGGACGTAAACACACGATAGGGTGGTCACTAAGGGGTTAATAAAATACAAAATTATACTGGATCTTTCCTCATAAAACTATATATCAATCTGCTCAGCTCCTTCTGTTATATATGGAGACATGCAGATTAATTTCTGATTGTGGCAACAAATTTTTTGCCCATGTCACTGTGCTCCTTTTATATCTACACAGAGACAAACAGAGCCTTTATGACATAGAAGCTTTATGCCTTAGAGGCTCTGTGCATAGGGCTCCTTTCTATGCATAAACCTTTAGCTTTAATCCATGCAAGAATATACAATTCAGCTCATAATAAGGAGATCAATAGAGAATTATGCATTGTGTTGTGGACTGCTTAGTTATTTATGAGGCTTCATTACACAGACCAAGTTTCCCCTAGAAGCTAATATATTGTATCCTATGGAGCATATGCAGATTCTATACAGAAATAAACTTTTTCAGTATGTACCAATATATTTTTATTTTTTTAAAGTCATTATTGGAATGCAATTACAGGAATTAGTGTGATAAGGATCCATATTAATATTGTGTATATAAGATCTAAGATTTTTACTAGGGGTCCATTTACACTATTGCTTTCTTAACTCTAGGATCATTTGTTTATTCTGTTTTCTACTGACTGTGGAATAATTGTAGGAAACAGCATATGTCTATGTATGGGAATGTTCATGTCATGTTTCGGGCTCCATACCGGGATTCCATCTGGTCACTGAAAATGCATCCAAACTTTATCCTGGATGGATCCATAGCCTTTCATTATTAAAATGGAGACCAAAGTGGCAAGTTTTCATTCCTTTCCAGCATTTGTGTCAGAAAGAATAGTGTTGTCATCTAAGATTCCGTCCTGTTTTAAGCAATCCAGACAGAGCCCCGAGGTGGAAACTCAGGCCTTAGTCAGACGGGCGTTTTTTGCCGCGATTTGCGGATCGCATGACGGATGCGCATCCGCAAATCGCGTGACCGGTGCGCGCAAGTCGCCCGCAAATCGCCCGAAAATCTGCTCCTAGCCGCGTTTCATTAGAAACGGGCCCGAGCTGTCCAGCGCATTGCATTCAATGGAGACGGCAATACAGCCGTCTCCATTGAAAGCAATGCGCTGCGGGCGAGCCCGGGATGAATTGTCGGTAAGGGCTTAAATATATAAGCCCTTACCTGCAATCCATCCTAAAATGTGTTAAAATAAAAAAAAATTGCATTCTCACCTTCTGCCTGCAGCTCCGGGCAGCCGTCCTGCAGTGGGTGTGAAGGGGGTGTGAGTCAGACCTGCCCCCTGATTGGCTCAGCGCTGAGCCAATCAGAGGCATGCCTCACTCACACCCATTCATGAATTCATGAATGGATGTGAGTCAGACCTGCCCCTGATTGGCTCAGCGCTGAGAGGCAGCAGTCACTCACCCATTCATGAATTCATGAATGGGTGTGTGAGTGAAACCGGCCTCTGATTGGTCAGGCTGTGACCAATCAGAGCAGATCATTCAGCAGGCGGGGATTTTAAAGCCCCGCCGGCTGAATAGTGCCGAGAAGCAGTTCAGGAGAACTGACAGCGGCCGCGGCTGGACTCCGGCTGCAGCGGAAAGGTGAGTATACAATTTTTTTTTATTTTAACACATTTTAGCATGAATTGCAGGGAAGGGTTTATATATTTAACCCCTTCCCGACAATTAACCCCGCGCACACCGGCAGCCCCTTGCTTTCAATGGAGCGGCTGTATTGCCGCTCCATTGAATTCAATGGGCAAACATCGTTCTTCTCTGCCACAGCTGTTACAGCTGTGGCAGAGAAGAATGATTTGTCTTCTATATGTTCTCAATGGGGTCGGCGCTGCTGCCGCCGGCCCCATTGAGCGCATATACAGAAGCGAACAGGAATCGCAGATCGCAGATAGGTGCGATCTGCGATTTTTTGTTCTATAATTTTTCGGACGAGCGCATAAAAAGCGCTCATGTGTCCGATACCATTGCGAAGCAATGGTTTTAAAAAATCGCCGGACGCATGCGCATGCGCAAATCGCGGCAAAAAACGCCCGTCTGACTAAGCCCTCAGAGTGGAGCCCGAAAAGTGATGTAAATGCCCCTAAAATGTACTTTTTCTCAGGATTTATTTTTTACAAAATAAAGCAAATAGTTGATTAAAAATGCAAGTAAAAAAACAAAACCTCTATTAATATGAAAAATGGAAAGTAAGGCTAGCTGTGGTGAAAGGTAATAATTTGTCTTACTGATCAAATTGCATTTATCAAAACTTTCCTTCCACAATGTAATGATCTTTTACAACCCCATCAGATATGTAAGAAAGTACCTGGTACCTCTCTCCTCTACACACCTCATCACTTATTAGATGTATTTGGACCACATTGCCTCATCATATAGAGGGTCTAATACCACCTTGTTAAAGTTTTATACTCATTCTCTTGTAGGCGAACAAATCTCGGGCCATGGGGAAGGGAAAAACCTCAAAAGTTGAAAATGTTTTCTTTAGCTCTGTCTCTCATGGTCTTACAAATTGAGGATGCATCAGAGAGGATAAACAAGTTTTTATGAATTAGGAGATAACCTTCTCAGGGTAGAGGGCACGAGGTAAACAGGTCTTCAAACCAGTTAAGATATTAATTGGGGATATGATATTTAGTAACCTTTATCAAAGATGTTCTCAGGAAGGAAATAAGAGGAATAAGAGTGAAATCATCCTTATTTAACAGGTAACTTTGGTTTTTGAAAAGTAACAATGGTGAAGGACAGCCAATTATTTTTAATACCCAGTTACTATTTCAGGTAATATGGGCAGATTTAGTTAGACAATTAGTAAGAAGTGTTAGAGAGATATTAATGTCACTATTAAAAATTAATGACCAAAGAGGTTTAGGAGTCATTTAGTTTTCAGCATAAATCCAGGTCCTATGAGTAAGGGCTCTTAAGCTTTAAAGCTGAAAATTAATTTAATTGGTAGTTGTTGCTGGCACGTATAGAGCCAATGCAGTGTGCAGTGTTGTAATGGCACTGCAACGTAGATACTGTGATTTACAGTATTAGTCTGTAGTACGCATACAGTTTTTATTTTGAAGCAGTTTTATGAGCCAAAGCTAGAAATGCAACCAAATGGAAGTAAAAGATAAGAACTAATGCTTTTACTCTATTGTGTACCTACTAGTATGCTTGGCTAAGTGTGAGTCCAGCCTAAGATGTAAGCCTTACTGTGCTAGGGATAGGTCTTGGAGGATTACTTTTGATGTTCCCAGAAATGTTTTTATTCAGGAGATTCAGGACTCTTTATTTAAAGTTAAAGCCCTTCACAGATTAGACCTTGTTAAAATGAAATTTTATTTGATGCCTTGGTTAAAAACATGAACACTCTCGGGTACATTTGCCCCCCATGAAATGCAAAAGGAGTTATTTTGATTCTTGGTTAGGGCTGACGGACACACATAAATAACATACAAAAACGTGAATTTAGACACAAAAATATCTATTGGATATACATCAGTTGAGGTCCTTGTTGGTAGATTCACAACAATTCAGTGTCAGGGGGATAATTACCCTTTGGTCACCAACTGGGGGCCGTGAGTGATGCTTGCTTAATGTTAAAGGGTGCACATGTACATTCTCTGGCAACCATGTTTGTATGTTAGCCAAGTCCTCTCCAAACATGGTGGTGCAAGCTTTCTTTGACAGCTGACACCTGCCCGCAATA
Source organism: Eleutherodactylus coqui (assembly GCF_035609145.1). NCBI lineage: Eukaryota > Metazoa > Chordata > Amphibia > Anura > Eleutherodactylidae > Eleutherodactylus > Eleutherodactylus coqui. The sequence goes on along the minus strand of NC_089843.1, from coordinate 71,704,746 downwards.
GTTGCAATCATTGTGAATGTTGATCAAGGCTGTTAATCCTATTTCACCAATTGAAGTTCAGGGGCTTTAAATGTCCTTCTAGCAATAAGATTGCAAGGTGCCTTTTGGTTGTCATGGCAAGCAGCACCCAAGGCTCCCATTTTCTTCTGCCTGTTAAGATAGACCGGTGGCAAAATGCTGGCAGAAATATCATATTGTCGCATCTTACCAATGCTGGATTGGAGCTGCAGGTGTAGTAGCCAAACCGATCACTGGAGAGTAGTCAGAATTGCTGGGAGTTGTTATCAGGAAGTCATGGTATGTAGTACAAATGGGATAACATGGAAGCGTAGTTAATGGAAGCCAAAAGTCAGCAGCAGGAGGTATCGGTATGCTTGTAGAGGAGCAGTAGGAAGAGGAGGTTGATCAAGGTGGTGGAACAGAATAATCTCACACTGAGGGAGTGGCAAAGCCAGGCTTTTATAGGAGATGCAATCAAGGCAAGAGGTGGGGTGTGGAACAGAAGTCAGGAGCTAGATAATTGGGATCAGAGAACAAGGCTGAGAGTTATTCAGGGAAAGCTTTTACAAGCTGGATAGCTCAATAAGAAGGGTCAATGCTTGCAGTACAAGAGATGCCCAGTTTAAGTCATTACATTAGCCCCCCTCTTCCAGGGTGTCCTCTGAATGTCCCAGGGTCTGGCTTATAGGGGTACCTCCTGTGGAACTTTCTAGTGAGTCTTGGGGTATGCAGATTCTTCTCTGGCTCCCAGGAGTTCTCCTCTGGCCCATACTCTTCCCACTTCACAAGGTACTGTATTTTACCTCTCTGGAGTCTAGAATGTTCTCCACCACAAACTCATTCTAGACCTGAACTTTCACTGGGGGGATACAGTTGATGTCTTCCCACAAAAGTATTCTCATGAAATGAATTGAAAAGAAAAAAGGTTTCCCCGCGCTCCAGGAATGAGAGGAGTTTACAAAAGACTTGTTGGTCTGTAGGTTTGATTAAACCAATTTTAATATGCAACGTGTTTCAGCAATTAAGGTACGCCTTTCTCAAGCATATAATACATTTATAATCCTAAAAGACATGTCTATATATACATAGTTTAAAATATACTCACAATTGGAGTACCTTTGACAGACGCCGGTGCAGAGGCAGCGACGACGTCATAGAGTAGGAGGGTCTTACTGTTCAGGTGACCAAACACGTCACTTGTTCTCTGTGTGGAACACAACGTGCGTTCCACCTTTCTGTCTCATTGATAAAAGCCTATAGAGCGCAATGTGCGCTTGGATTGTGTAATGTGATGACATCATCCTATTTCTGCAGCGGGTTCCGTGTGGCCATAAAAAGAATCATTACATAAGCAATCATTCTAATTAATATTTTTACATAAACATTCAAGCTATTATCATCAAGAAAAATATAAAAACTCTTCCTTTAAGTATATACACCAAACGAAAGGGGAAAATTAAAAAAAAATTGTACTTATATAATCTGTATTCATATATAAAATCATATGGTTCTACAGGTATAGAATTGTAGAATATAATGAATAGAGAATCTATACCTGTAGAACCATATGCAAATGAGCAAATTATAATTGGCTACAGTAGTCACATGTCCCTGTTATGAAACATCATTACTGGAAGCAGAAAAGGAGTGCAGATGGACCTGGCAATGTAGCAACAGTAGCCGCATGAAATCGAGTGAGGAAAGTTTTTCCCCCAAACTACTCCTTTAGTTCTAACTTAAAAAAGACAATAAGTGCAGTATACAAATCACCTTCTTTTATACATACCCCATTCTGTAGTTACAGTTTATTTTCGGAAGGGCATAGGCTAGAATTTTCCCCTCATAACTGAAATGGCCTAAGGCCTTAGTCAGACGGGCGTTTTTTCGCACGATTTGCGGATCGCATGACGGATGCGCATCCGCAAATCGCGTGACCGGTGCGCGCAAGTCGCCCGCAAATCGCCCGAAAATCTGCTCCTAGCCGCGTTTCATTAGAAACGGGCCGGAGCTGTCCAGTGCATTGCATTCAATGGAGACGGCAATAGAGCCGCCTCCATTTAAAGCAATGCGCTGCGGGCGAGCCCGGGATGAATTGTCGGTAAGGGCTTAAATATATAAGCCCTTCCCTGCAATTCATCCTAAAATGTGTAAAAATAAAAAAAAATTGTATACTCACCTTCTCCCGGCAGCCGGAGCTCCGCGCGGCCGTCCTGCAGTGGGTGTGAAGGGGGTGTGAGTCAGACCTGCCCCCTGATTGGCTCAGCGCTGAGCCAATCAGAGGCATGCCTCACTCACACCCATTCATGAATTCATGAATGGATGTGAGTCAGACCTGCCCCTGATTGGCTCAGCGCTGAGAGGCAGCAGTCACTCACCCATTCATGAATTCATGAATGGGTGTGTGAGTGAAACCGGCCTCTGATTGGTCAGGGCTGTGACCAATCAGAGGCAGATCATTCAGCAGGCGGGGATTTTAAAGCCCCGCCGGCTGAATAGTGCCGAGAAGCAGTTCAGGAGAACTGACAGTGGCCGCGGCTGGACTCCGGCTGCAGCGGAAAGGTGAGTATACAATTTTTTTTTATTTTAACACATTTTAGAATGAATTGCAGGGAAGGGCTTATATATTTAACCCCTTCCCGACAATTCACCCCGCGCACGCCGGCAGCCCATTGCTTTCAATGGAGCGGCTGTATTGCCGCTCCATTGAATTCAATGGGCAAACATCGTTCTTCTCTGCCACAGCTGTTACAGCTGTGGCAGAGAAGAATGATTTGTCTTCTATATGTTCTCAATGGGGTCGGCGCTGTTGCCGCCGGCCCCATTGAGCGCATATACAGAAGAGAACAGGAATCGCAGATCGCAGATAAGTGCGATCTGCGATTTTTTGTTCTATAATTTATCGGACGAGCGCATAAAAAGCGCTCATGTGTCCGATACCATTGCAAAGCAATGGTTTTATAAAATCGCTGGACGCATGCGCATGCGCAAATCGCGGCTAAAGACGCCCGTCTGACTAAGGCCTTAATATAACAAATAAAAACACATTTTCTTTATTTTTACCGTAGGACAATATTACAGCTGGCTGTGATTGTGTTCCATGATAAAAACAAATGAGCAATAAATGAAAAGTTTTTGCACCTGCTTCTTTTCTTCATTCAGTCATTTTCCTCCTATTTTTTTCTGTACCTGTTTTCTATAAAAATGAGCCTACATTTTTGGACTTTCACCCAAAAAGATGTGAGTATGAACAAATAATTTTAAAACTCCTTGTCACATGGCATGATACAGAATCAGAGAATATTGTAGTTGTCCTGCAAGTACTGCATCTATTGACAGACTTACCCAACAGCTGGAACCATTCATTGTTGCTGAAGCCACCGCAACACATAGGTGAGAGATCACTTCCTCCATTCCACACAGGCAGTGCCATAAATACAGAGCAGCATGGCATATGCTAAGATCTAAATTTTCACAACAGAAACACTCAGGTTTAGTAATAAAAAAAGCTAATTGAAATTATATGGTTTTCTATTGTTTTGAAGTAACTATAAAGAATGAATGATGGCTTGGAACATACAGTACTCTTAGACACAACTACTTTCAAAAAAACCCATTTTAATGTAAAATTCTTCCAAGCCCAGGATTACTTGCTGACTAAAGCTGCTTTCCTGTCTAAACTATCTTATCTGCCCGTGTTCTTATTTCATGACAAGGACTGGAAACTTGTGGCAATCACTGATGCAGAAAAGCTGGAAGTTATTATTAAATACGGCATCTATTTCACGATAGCATTCTGAAGCTAGTTAATGCTGCTGTTCCTGGTAAACCCTAAGCTACAGATTTAATGCAGCTAGGCAGAGACACAACACAGTGGGACAAATACATTTTTATGGTTTGCTGAATTTCATGTTTTCATCTTTATCTGTTTTTATTTGAGTGATTATATTATTCAGACCTGACATATGACAGTCCATCCTTGCAACAACCATTATCTGTACCGTAAATATAATCTTGTTATCTATTTCTATACATGTACACAACCTTTTTTCATCTCCAGAAAGTTAAGAGCTGAATGGAGCCATAAATACCGTAATCATAGAAATGAGTCCATACTGTTCCATTGGATGGTGTATTACTGTGATTCAGTGCTGTATAGGGCATTATTCGGTGGCACGTGGAGTGTATTCAATTATAACTATGCCAGCTAAACACAAGACAGCAGAACTAGAGTTTACCTAGAACAGTTGCCTTTCTTGGGTATTAATGGTGACTCCCAGGGCTCCGATACCCCAGATAATTAGAGTAGAGCTGAATTATGTAACAACTGGATAGCTGAATGAGCAATGATGTAAAGCATATATCAACATTAATAGGTAACAAAGATGCAAGAACAGAAACTCAACAATAGGTGACAGCGGTTAAATTTGTCATGAGAATATGATGCTGGCACAAACAAATAATGGTGATGGTTGCTAGATAATCGAGCAGAACGATGATGGTGAATACAGAAAAAAAATTGACAAAACCTGACTAGAACTCTAGCTTTCTCTAAGTCTTCCCCTAATATATCCCTGATGCTGACCCTAACACCACACACCACTGTCCTTTAGTACCCCTAGAGATATGTGTAAATAGAAACTCTATCTATCTATCTATCTATCTATCTATCTATCTATCTATCTATCTATCTATCTATCTATCTATCTACAGTATCTATCTATCGCCCCATTAGACTGGATGATATATGTGTGTGTTTATTTCTTGGATTCATAACAATTGATACATACCATATACTCTTTGCAGCCTATCATTCACAGTGGTCCAATGAAATCAAATGATAACCATAGTGGTCCATGAATCAAAAAAAATAGCCATAATGGTCCAAACAAATAATGCTGATGGTTGCTAGATAATCGAGCAGAACGATGATGGTGAATACAGAAAAAAAACTTATAAAACCTGACTAGAACTCTAGCTTTCTTTAAGTCTTCCCCTAATCTATCCCTGATGCTGACCCTAACACCACACACCACTGTCCATTAGTACCCCTAGAGATATGTGTAAATAGAAACCCTATCTATCTATCTATCTATCTATCTATCTATCTATCTATCTATCTATCTATCTATCTATCTATCTATCTATCTATCTATCTATCTATCGCCCCATTAGAGTGGATGATATATGTGTGTGTGTGTGTGTGGTTATTTCTTGGATTCATAACAAATGATAGGTATATACTCTTTGCAGCCTATCATTCACATTGGTCCAATGAAATCAAATGATAACCATAGTGGTCCATGAATCCAAAAAAATAACCATAATGGTCCATTGGACTAGTAAGGTTATTATTGGATTCATGACAGTTGATATGTACCCTATACTCATTGCAGCTTTAACTTTACCTCAGCAGTATAAGAAATGAAAGCTGAGCTGTGATTTGTTGCTATTGTCCAAAAATCGGGCAAAAATTGTGACCATCTGAAACATTGGGTTTCAATGTGTTCATTCAAATGCAAGATTTTTAGCCTCATGCTGGGAAAATAGAACAACTGCGACCGTTTTCAGTCGCCGATTTTATACGCTACGTCAAAAGATAGGTCTTGCCGTGGGAGTTTAGCCGTGTTCAATGCTGGGAAAATAAGACAGCTGACTCTATTTAATCATTAGCAGTCATTGCAAGGATTTCTGCAGATCAAGGAATTTCCGTGCTGCAGCGTATTTTTTTACCTAAGCTGCTGCCACCTCTGTAATTGACCGATAATATGCTAATAAACATCGAGACTTGATCGTATCTATTCTTCATTCATGTGATTTTCAGTGAGTACAACTGAACGTAAAAAGGCATATGGTTGTGTGAAAGAGGCCTTAGGGTGTAGGACATTAATCATGATAATTATTTCTTTCTTTATGCATAATTAATAGCACAGTAATATAGTAATCTTCAAAAATGCAAAAATCCATCCCATTTAAACAACTTACATGCAATGCTCAGCCAAAAGAAGTTAGAACATCCAATATAGTCTGTGTAGATTTCCCTATAATAACATGTTAGGCCTCAGTCAGACGGGCGTTTTTACGCGCGATTTGCGCATCGCATGACGGATGTGCATGCGCAAATCGCGTGACCGGGGGGCGAAAAATCTGCACCTAGCCGCGTTTATCGTCGCAGCAATACGTCTGTCTGACTGGAGTAAAATCGCCGTGCGCATCAAAATGCGCATGAATCGTAGCATGGCCGAAACTTGATTTTGCGGGACTTTTTCGCACGTTTTTCGCCGTGCACATCATAGAGCGCATGAATCAGCATGGCCGTAAGTTAGTTTTGCGGGACTTTTTCGCACATTTTTCGCGGGAACTTTTATTTTCGAAGTAATCATGCTGCAACCTACTAGCAGGTGTTATAAATAGCTGCTAATGAGGCCTGTTCTTCATTCTGCTTCTGGTTCTTCCTGGGTGTGCGTGACACTACTGGAGTTGGAGAGATGTCGTCGCCAGATGATATTTTCTCTACCTGGTTGCTGATGCGTCTATCTAGGCTTTCTGCTGGGCTGCCAGAGGATGTGTCTGGCTACCTTTCTAGTGACCAATCTAGGGCTTGCGATAGTCCTGGGCCAGTCAGGAGGAGGAGGACTAGGAGGTACTGGGTGCATCCGCTGGTGGGGCGGCGTATTGGGATGTTTCACTCCCAGTACGCGGACCTGAGGCAGTACCCGGACCGTTTCGCTGCCGCGTTTCGTTTGTCGGTCACCATGTTCGATGAACTTCTGAAGGTGGTGCGTGCCGGGATTACGCACAGAGATACCAACATGCGTGACAGTATCTCTGCTGAGGAAAGACTCCTGGTCACTCTGCGGTAAGTTCTCATCTGTCTCAAGGTCACATCATCTGTCGTTATATGTCATCCCTTCCCCATGTAGCCTTTGTACCTTTGTCTAGAAATGTTTTGGCTTATTCTGACGACCGTATATCGCCTTGTGTTTGTACGCTGAGCCGATATACGTTGTCCTTGTCTACAGGTGGAGGATGATGGAAGAGGGATAGTGGACATCCCTGGAGCACTGAGCTCCTGCCCATTCCACGCCCCTCACCACTAATAGCAATGGGAAGGGCGGGACGGGGGCACAGCTAAGCAGTGGTACATTGAGAGCAAATAGTGGGGAGGGGTGGGCAAGGGGCAGGAGCTCAGTTACTCATCCTGGCTCTTTCATCCTCCTCCCCCTGCAGACCAGGCCAAGGTATATCGGCCGCACCCCTTCCTAATCCATTGTTGATTATTGCAGTCCTTTGTTTTTCCTCATCTTGCTGTGGTGTGTTTGACAGCACTTGATTAGTCTGTATCAAGGGAGCGTGATGCAGCAGAATAATTAGTCTCACCTGTCTTCCACGGTGAGCTTTTCTGAAAGTGATGGTGGATCTATCACCATTCTTCAAATCTTAGTATTGCTTTGACGCCTTAGAAATAATGCACAATCTTCAAGCAGTAATACAGGCGTCTATTTTTTCCATATTTGGCCCTTTTTTTGCCAACCCTTGTTCTGTAGCCTTCGTTTGGGTGTTTGGGGGGGCAAGGCTCCTTGTGTTGTGTAAATACTTTATGTAGCGCTTACGTCGTTTGGCCCGAGCATGAGTTGACATTTTGCAGATGGTTACCATAGCAAACATGTTTTGGGAACCAGCCAAGAGCTAGATGAAAAGGCAGTGCGCCAATGTTCCATGTTTGTTAGTGGTCTGAGTATTAGGCCTCCTTCACACGGGCGAGACTGCATGGGTGTGAGAATTTCAGCGATCTTACATCGCTGCACTGTATGCTATTGCTGGGATTTTCTCGCATCAATAAAGTATTTTATTAAGTGCTACAAAATTCCCAGCGGAAGCTCCAAAATCATGTGACTTTGTATCATCTGCTACTGTCGAAGCTGCACCGCATCGCATGCAAGCCACGTTTTTGTGTGAGGCGATGCAACAGAGGAATGCTCCATAGAGAAACATGGGCTACGCAACCTAGCGTGTCATGGGCATATCGCCAGACATGCCAGGTTTGTGTGTAGTTTGGGAGTATGCTACAAAACATCTTATGTGTGTAGGAACCAATAGAAAACCACAGGCTTCTACTATATGCATTTTGTATCATTGTAGCAATGCTCCCAAAGCACGCAACTTTGTCGCCCATGTGAAGGAGCCCTTATGTTTGCAGTAGTTTAGGTTAAATGATGCTTTTCTAAATATAGAAAGTGCATGTCATGTAGCAAAGTTCTAACCTTATTTGTTTTCTCCTCTTCTCCCACAGATTTCTGGCTACTGGGGATTCCTATGCTTCGCAGCATTCGCAGTTCCTGATTGGCCGCTCTAACATTGGGGGAATCGTCAAGGAGACCTGTGACGTCCTTTGGCAGTGTCTTGTACCTTTGGTGATGGCTCCTCCCTCTCGTCAAGATTGGCTGGACGTCGCCGAGGGCTTTATGAGCGCTGCGCAGTTCCCAAACTGCATTGGGGCGTTGGACGGGAAGCACATTCATGTCCAGAAGCCACCTAACTCGGGGTCGCAATATTTCAACTATCGGCAGTTCTTTTCGGTGGTCCTCCTTGCTGTTGCTGACAGTAACTATCGATTCCTGCTTGTTGATATTGGGGCCTTTGGAAGTGCTGGGGATGCGCGCATTTTCCGCACATCCAGAATGGGTAGGTGGATGAGGGAACAGCAGCTTTCTATTCCTGCGCCTCAGGCCCTTCCTGGGTCATCAGGTACAGCTGCCCCATTTGTCTTTGTGGCGGATGAGGCATTTGGCCTAATAATAAATAAAAAAACATTTACACCAGGAGGCAGGTCTTTAATTACCACCTCACACGTGCCCGGCGTTATGTGGAGTGTGCATTTGGTATTCTCGCTAATCGTTGGCGAGTCTTACTAAGTACCATTCAGCTGGCTCCTGACAACGTGTCTGCGGTAATTAGGGCCTGTGTGGTTCTACATAATTTCTGCCGGCAACATGATACAGTTTTGAATGTTCCGCAGCCTTTACCCACAGCTTTTGGGGGCGAAGTTTTGGAGGAGGCTGTGCAGCATGGTAGGCCATAACAATCAGCTGTCCTCGTCAGGGACCTCTTCACGGAGTATTTCCTATCTCCACAGGGAGCACTTGCGTGGCAGTTGGAACATGCTCTAGGAAGGTGATGAGCTGGTTTCTCAAGATTGTATTTGTTTTTTAAGCTGGCTGTGCCCCCTTTTTTTAGGTAGGTGATTATTGGCACATTCTCTTAGTTAGGGACTCGCAAGTAACGAGGATCCTTTACGCGGATTGCGAGCTTGGACTAACTTGCCCACCTTCAGCTCCATATAGGAAAGGGCCTTTCCAAATTTGGCGCTCTTTTAAAACAGTTCGCTGAAGTAGGGCAATGTAGTAAACTAATACCTCATTTGGGGCCCTTAGCCAAGGGAACCCGTAAATGGATTTTTGTGTTTTCATTTGTTGAGTGGGGGGGGGGGCTTAAAAGGCTGCAAATGTGTTCCTGTACAGAATAGAGACTACAAACACCTAAGGGCTCAGTCACAGGGGTGCATTGGGACCCGCACCCCGGCGCCAATGCGGCGGTGTGACTCAGCCCGTTAACTGTGTGTTTTCTCTAACTCTTGTCGCATGTCCCACTGTGTGAAATGTGTTTGAAATGAGTATTGAGGGTTGAAATGCTGGCCGCGACATGCAAGACAAACCACTCAATGCAGCCTGTAACCATGGATCTCTGCTGGACCCTTTGTAGCGTCCAAGAGAAGTGATAAAACCTAACGCAAGAGTTCCAAGTTAGAGGCATGAGTTGCCTATTAGCATTCTATGTGTGTTTACTAGTCTTAAATCTTGATTACCTTGTGCATGTGACAAATAACATTTATTATTAAAGAAATAAAAACACATGGTGGTTTGTATTTTTTATGGAAAACTCTTTTTACTTTGTAAAAAAATGCTTTTCAGCCAACATGGCTTACATTGGTTCAACTCTTGGGGCTGAGCCAACATGGCTCAAAATAGTCATTTCTGGGACGTCGCGAAACACGGCTGGAGAGATGATGGACCAGCAGGCAGGATGGGCAATCATGGACCCTTCGTCACCCCCACAGACAGCTTCAGCTTTGCGAACGGTCCGAGGGCGATGGTGTGGTTTGGGACTGTGGGGAGCTTGCTTGGCAGGGGAGTGACCTCGTTTCCATTGTCGGGAAGTGATGCACTCCCCACTGATGGAGGTTGGCCAGCCTTTCCTGGACTCCGTCTAAGCCACGCTGCAGAAAATCGATCTGCAGGTGGCAGAGACGGATTTCCTGGAAGTACCAGGCCACCCTCTCATCAGGGGGGACATCTCTCCACACTGTGACAAAAGAGAAAGAGAAGGGATCAGGCATGTGTAAATGTGTTGCTTTGTCTCAGAGTCTGTGTGCACATTGATGTAGCCTACTCAGGAGAATGTGTGTACTACAAAAAAAGGGCGAAAAATGTGATCAGGATGTTAGTGTGTGTAGGCCCACGTGTGTCGTCCTTACCTGTCACAGGGCAGCCAGGGTCCATGCTGGGGCGCTCCACCTCCACCAGTGGCTGTGGGGACATCAGGGAAGGCAGGCTCCATGGTGACCCCTCTGCTGATGTTTCTGATGCAGGGGGTTCTGGAGTTGACCATGGAAAAAAAAAAGGTTTTGATTAGATTTGGAGGGTATATCAAAGGATGACTACCCACACCATATTTTTAGCGCACAGCCAAAGTTGCACAATTGTGTCATTGGCAGGGGCCTATGGGACTTGTAATGTTACAATGGAGTTAGTGCAAAATCGCAATGTAGCGGGATCTTGAGATTTAGCCGCCTTGCCATTTTAATGTGACAATTCACATAGCCCCCTGCAGAAAATAAACCAGTTAATGTTGCATTTTTTAGCAAAAGAGTGTGTATTCACCCAAAATCTGAGTTACGTCTCACCCATACTTGCAATGTTTTTTTGGGCTAACACGATTGACAATGAGACTTTTCATGTTCCCAAAATGGAACGGATGCCCCAGCATTGTTATTGCATAGCGTTGTAAACATTAGAAAGTCCCATTGACAATCGTGTGAGGGCTTCGTCACAATAGTGTTTTTGTGTCCGATCTGCACCAGCGCTGCCCATATGCAGATCTCTAGACCCAATGCATTCCAAAGGGAGCGGGCACATGTAATTTTTTTTACCCTGAGGTGCGATACATTAGAGGACACAACGATTTGCAGAATGCGCCTATCTGCGTTTGCCAAAGCCTTGCCACATTGAGAACATATACTAAAGATCATTCTACTCTGCCACAGCTGTAACAGCTGTGGCAGAGAAGAACAATGTTTTGCCTTTGAATTCTATGGAGCTGGCAATACAGCCGGCTCCATTGAAAGCAATGGACTGCCGGCAAGCGCATAAAGACTTTTCAGGGAAGGGTGTTAAATAAAAGCCCTTCCCTGAAAAACATACCGCAAATCTGTAGCATTTTGGGTGAAAAAAGGATACAAACCTTTTTCAGGCCGGCAGAGTTCCGCCGCGTTTTGCCGGCAGCCCATTGCTTTCAATGGAGGCGACTCCATTGAATTCGATGGGCGAACGTCGTTCTTCTCCGCCACAGCTGTTACAGCAGTGGCAGTGGCGAACATGAACAGTTCCCTTGATTTGGGCCCTTTTGCAGAAATTGCAGCTAGGTGCCGATATTTCAGCAAAGCGGCGACCCCTCACGTGATTTGCGGATACGCATCCCTAATGCGAACAACCAATTGCATTAAAATAAACCTTCACGCATTTGCAAGTGTGTGCGAGCCGTATTTGGGTGGTCAAGTGAGAGCTGATAAAAGTAGCACTGAACATTTATTTCACTTACCTACTGCCTCCTCCTGACTGGCTTCTGGTGAAGGTGGAGGTGGAGGTGTAGCCTCGCGGGCTGGAGAGGGATGTTGCTCCTCGCCCGAATCCGCCCTGTGACCTGGTGTTGCATCTGTGGTGACAGTAACACAAACACTTGTTAATGTTGGGAACAAGTTAGAACAACTCGGATTATAATGACATCAGGAACATTTATATAACCTTTAAAGGCGTTCTAGAGCTATAAGCAACGCATCCTTAACCACTTTCCTCCCCATCACGTAACGGTACCTCCAGGGGCGTAACTATAGAGGGTGCAGGGGATGCGGTTGCACCCGGGCCCAGGAGCCTTAGGGGGCCCATAAGACCTCTCTTCTCCATATAAGGAACCCAGTATTATAAGTAAAGCATTATAGTTGGGGGCCCTGTTACAAGTTTTACATCGGGGCCTGGGAGCTTCAAGTTACGCCTCTGGGTACCTCCTGTTAGCGGGGTACTTCCTGCAACATGAGGCACCACTACGTCATTGGGATATTGCAAGATCATGACTGAACTAGCGCTATCCCGCATCGGGAGACGGCTGTCAGTCACAGCCGGCGCCCCAATGCAACAGCGGGGGGGCATTAGCCCCTTCCCTCCCCAGGATGTACCGGTACGTCCTGGCAGGCTGGTACTTCCTGCAACAGGACGTACCGGTACGTCATCGGGATAGCGCGAGATCATTAATGACCTCGCGCTATCCAGCAGAGGGCTGTCAGTTACAGTCGGCTGTCAGTGACGTACCAGTACGTCATTGGGATAGCGCGAGATCATTAATGACCTCGCGCTATCCAGCAGAGGGCTGTCAGTCACAGCCGGCGTCCCGCTGCAACAGCGGGGGGGGGGGGGGCATCGGAGATGCGCCCCTTGCTGTTAACCCCTTCCCTGCCGCAATCTATTTAGATCGTGGCAGGGAAAGAGTTCACAGAGGGAGCGCGCTTCCTTTTTGTCTCCGGCTGGCTCTCACGATGTCATCACGAGGGCCCCGCCTGTCACCATGGCAACAGGACGCCAGACACTGGCGTCCTGTATTGCCTATGCCTATGATCACTGTATAAGCGATAAGGCATGCCTTATCACAGCGATCATAGGCACAGTGCTGCAAGTCCCTCAGAGGGACTCAAATTGTGTAAAACAAAGAAAAATGTTTAAAAAAAAGGACAACAAAACCTTTTTTTATGCTTTTTCTAATATTAGCATTAAAAAAAAGGTAATAACAAATTAAAACCCCACATATTGGGTATTGACGCGTCCGTAACGACGTGTACAAAAAGTTGAATATGCTTTTTATTTTGTACAACAAAAAGCGTTAAAAAAAACCCTAAAAAACAGAGGCAAAATGCTCATTTTTAGCATTTTGCCTCCCAAAAAATGCAATAAAAGTGATCAACAAAGCCCTACATTCCCCAAAATAGTACTAATAAAAACTACAGCTCGTCTTGCAAAAAATAAGCCCTTATAGAGCTCCGTACATAAAAAAATTAAAAAGTTACAAAAAAATGGGGTTTTATTGCTAAAAAGTGTAAAAAGCTAAAAAAAAAAATAACAATTTTGGTATCGTTGTAACCGTACCGACCCGCAGAAAAAATTAAGTGTGTCATTTATGTTGCATGATTAACGCTGTAAAAAACAGAAAAAAACATCTATGGCAGAATTGATGCGTTTTCTCTCCCTGCTATCATAAAATAAAATAATAAAAGTTTAACGATATAGTCTATGGACCCAAAAGTGGCACCGATAAAAACTACAGTTCGCCACGCAAAAAACAAGCCCTTTTACGGCCGCGTCCACGGAAACATAAAAGTTATGGAGATGGAAAAATACCAAAAAATCACTTGGTCCTCAATGCCAAAATAGACCGTGTCAATGACGGGGTTAAAAACACTGTCTGGAGGTTAAATAGGTGAGACGTTCTGAGCCCTACCACAGACAGTGTGCTTACCTCCTTCCCGGCAACGGAGTCAGCGCCTGATGGCCTCAAGACGCTCAGGGTCTTTCGCCTTGAGGTCGCTCCACCGCTTCTGCAGTTGGATCCTTCTCCGCACAGTCCCAAACTGACGTGCCATCGCCCTTCGGACCTTGCGCATTATGCTCCGTTTGCGCAGCTAGGGGTGCTGGTAGGGGCCATGGTGCCCATCATAATCATGCTGGTCCATCATCCGGACCAGCAGCCGTGTCTCGCGACGTCCCAGAGGTGAGCTTCTTCCTGACATCTTTAAGTGATGAAAATATGGTTACAAAATGGCGCCGCGCAGCGAGTGCCGTGCGTAACGCTCAGGCGCGGGGCGGGGCACGCACAGATGACGCCAGACGCACACTTTCGCCCGGCTTGACAGTACTCAGGTGATTTTTCGCAACAAATTCGCCACGGCATCATAACGTAGTTTGTTCGTGTGAGAGCGAAAATAAGGGGAACGACCAATTCTATAACTATGTCCCCCCACACACACACAAACCAATAAGGATTGCTGAATAGTTATGTTCTATTGTGCGGTTAAGTAGCGGAGCGAAAATTTGACTCTTTTAATAAATTACACATTTGCCATTTCATTCAAGTTCGCACATCCTAGAAGACTATGCACTCGCCAGATGACGGTAGTACAGTGCGGTGTGCTCGCCAGCGAAAAATCACAGCTAGCTGCAGTAAATGATTTTGGTGCGCACATTAAACGCAGAACGCAGATAGGCGCGATCTGCGAATCGTTGTGTCCTATAATTTTTCGCATATCCGCATAAAAAGCGGACATGTGACCGATACCATAGCGAACCATTGGTTCTATCTATGTGCAAATCGCATGCGCATGCGCAAATCGCGCGAAAAAACGCCCGTCTGACTAAGGCCTTAGTATACTGCAAATTACAAAATAAATCTGTATTTGGCATGTAAATCCAAAAACAAAATTCAGACTTTATGGTACACAAACTGTAAGACATGGAAACCATTAAAGGCTTTTTATTGTGACAGTAATTGTAGACTAGAAACTATCTATCTATCTATCTCATATCTATCTATCTATCTATCTATCTATCTATCTATCTATCTCATATCTATCTATCTCATATCTATCTATCTATCTATCTATCTATCTATCTCATATCTATCTATCTATCTATCTCATATCTATCTATCTCATATCTATCTATCTATCTATCTATCTATCTATCTATCTATCTATCTATCTATCTATCTCATATCTATCTATCTATCTATCTCATATCTATCTATCTCATATCTATCTATCTATCTATCTATCTATATCATATCTATCTATCTATCTATCTATCTATCTATCTCATATTTATCTATTGATCTCATTATCTATCTATCACATATCCATCTATCTATCTTATAACTATCGATCTCATTATCTATCTATCTCTCATATCTATCTCATATCTATCTAACTCATATCCATATATCTAGCTCATTATCTATCTATCTTCTATCTATCTATCTACTCATATCTATCGATCTCACTATCTATCTATCTATCTATCTCATATCTATCTATCTATCTATCTATCTATCTATCTATCTATCTATCTATCTATTTATCTATCTCTCATATCTATCTCATATCTATCTAACTCATATCCATATATCTAGCTCATTATCTATCTATCTATCTATCTACTCATATATATCGATCTCACTATCTATCTATCTCATATATATATATATATATATATATATATATATATATATATATATATATAAACTGATGTCATGACATTAAAACCACTGACAGATCAAGTTAATAATATTATCTCGTGATAAAGGCATCTGTTATGCAGCAGAAATATATTAGGCAGAAAGAAGACAGTCAGTTGTTGAAGTTGATGTGTTTGAAGCAGGAAAATTTCAGAAGTGTAAGGATTTGAGAGACTTTGTCATGGGCTAAATTGTGATGGCTAGATAACTGGGTCAGAGTATCTCTGAAACAGCAGGACTTGTGGGGTGTTCTCTGTGTTTAGTGATTAGTGTCTATTAAATGTAGTCCATGAAACCATGAAAGGACAACCGGTGATTTGACGACTGGTTTATAGGCACTCAAGGACCATGGATGCTTGTCTATTCTATGAAGGCCCCACCTCTCAACTTACAGTACTTATGTTATGTATGTAGCTACTATATATACACCATACAGTGTGTGTGTAATATGTATATATGTGTTTGTACTGTGTGTATGTATGTGTGTATCACATGTAGCAGTACTATTGTTATGTGGAGTTGTTTTATGTTTGCGTGAAGAATAACAGTACTACTATTTGTGTGGTAAAGCAGTATGTATGTTATGTTACATTTTATCAGTGGAAGGAATTGCGTGTGGTTGTATGGAGGGAAAGGAGGGGACACAACACTAAATCCTTACTTCTGTTGTATAAATGTATTTTTAGAAAAAAGTTTTCTGCTTAAATGGGTTATCTGAGTTGTAGCTTCTCAGTAAAAGCCCTTTCATATGCACTAACATAACACATATGCTTATACTCAACTCTTCCTGCTCTTGCTATGTCCTGTACCACCTCTCTCCTCTGTTGTCATAATCGCAGACTGTCCCAACCTGTGTATGGGACGTCACAGGTGCTGAAACCAAGGGCAAAGCTCAGCACTCAATTGCTGAGCTCTGTCAGTGGCTATAGAGCATGGGAAACCTGTAAACCGGACAGGACTGCGGCCAGTAAAGAAACACTGAAGTGGAGGACCGAGCAGCACCATGGGACACAGCAAGAGTCGGGAGAGGTGTATATAAGTCCACTAGTAATTATTAGTACTTTTCACTGGTTTGACTAGTGATTAAAATTTAACTTTTAATGATGATTTCTAAAAACCTGTATTCCCACAGAGAGGTAACAAATATATAATTGGTTAAAACACCGTAAACTTTCAGTTTCTTAAATGGCCCATAGATGGTACCTATAGAGCAAAAACATGCTTTTAATGGGTGTAAATGTTCAATGCTTTATTATGTGCTCATAAAATGTCCCAAGGGCCCAACCTAAGAAAATACAGCAGGTATAGTTCCATCAGCTTGTCCACTATTAAAGCGATACAGGCACAGTTAAGTCCAAACAATTAGCTTGGTGCTTTCAAACGGGCAAAGGGTAATCGTCTTGGTCTGGATAAATCCGGTTGTTCATATAGACATACCCCAGCCCTAATGCACATTGATTATCTCAAATAGATTTGGAGCGTAAATAAGTTTGAAGTTGTTAATGGCCCGACGCGTTTCTGTTGCAAATTGTGACTAAGAACCCGAGGACTATAGATTTAAAGTCCCTAATAAAAAATATATGAGTGTGCAAAAAAATCAATGATAGAGTAATAGTTCCAATAACATACACGGGTAAGCAATCCCCTGTGCTCGGACCTTGTATACACTGGTCCCATCTTCCCCCGAAAAAGATGGGGGAGAAGAAAGAACCAGAAATACTCTAAATAATAGAGTGATCAGGACAATGCCTGTATGTGCTAGGGTAGAGTGTTTAGCTGTGAGGCATGGGTACTAGTCCCCTATTCACTTATAAACAGCGCAACTGGTCCTAGAGCCTTCTCCTGCCTCAAGAGGCATCTATATATTAGCTAAGAACTGGAGAAATAACCCCATTAGCAATCATAAGGCGTCTCATAGGGAGCTGACCTATGAGACTCACTCACACACATACTTACATACATACAAACAGACAAGTGGTCATTAGTAGTTTGATTTGCAATGTGAGTGCATATGAAAGGGCTTTAATTAAGAAGCTACAACTCGGACAACCCCTTTAACCCCTTGAGTGGCGGGTTTCCTACCACCCTGTCGTGCCCACCAGGGCAGGTTTTTTAAAATGGTCTAATCATTGAATTTCAACTAATTTTGCAGTTGCGTCTCAAGAGCCATAACTTTTTCATTTTTCCATTGACATGGCCATATAAGGGCTTGTTTTTTGCGGGACAAGTTGTGATTTTTTTAAACAGGGGGGAAGAAAAAAAGAAATGGGGAAAAAAGAAAAAAAAGGGCCATGTCATTAAGGGGTTAAATAATGTATTAACTTCCTTCTCTGGGTCATTACGACGCATGGATACCACCTGTGTGATTGTATTTTTGATTTTTTACAAAGTAAAGGGAGACAAGTGTTTTTATAATTTTTTAAAATAATTTTTTACCTTTTTTTTTTTTTTTTTTAATTTTTTTTTTTGTCCCTTTAGGGGACTTCCACAGGGACCCATCAGGACCCCTGATCACATTCCAGGGGTCCGATGGTGACAGCCCTTTAAATGCTGCAGTGACAGCCCTTTACATGCTGCAGTCACATAGACTGCAGCATGTAAAGGGTTAACACAGCAGAGATCGGAGGTTTTCTCTGATCTCTGCTGTAAGAGCTAGTACCTAGCTGTCCTCTGACAGCTAACAACCAGCTCTCCCTGCCACAGAGACCATCGGCTTGCTTCTGACAAGCCGATGGTCTCTATGGCAACTTGTAAACAAAGCAGGACATTGCCGACATGTCGGCAATATCTTCTGCTGGTTTTTCAAAGCCCTTGCACTGCTCTCTGTGGGTCTGTGCAGGCAGAGCACAATGTCACAGCTTGTAGCATTGTGCTCTGCAGCTCCCATAGTGATACATAGCCCGGAAATCTTCCGGGCTATGTCACTATGAGCAGTGGAGCTCATCCCGGAAAATTTCTGGGCGTGCCACTCAAGGGGTTAATGGAGTAATTTACAGTTTCCAGCAGGCCATACTGCCTTCTACATATAAGAACTTGTTTTATCTGTATGAGTTATGTACTTGCTTTTCTTTAACCTCTTGCTGTTTTCATTTTGGATAGACATTTTAAAAGTACTTGGAGCCAATTACTAGTTATAGTCTCAATTTGCAATATTTTCAGCTTAAACTGGTCTTCCAAGATCAAACTAACATTGAAACTCTATATACTGTGCATTCTGCTATTTTTTCACTGTGTGCTGTGTATCAGTATGTTTAATATGTTTCATTTTCTCTATAATTGTTACTTAGGATAAAAAAAATAGACAGCACACACCACTGCTAGAGCTCGCTTCTCCCATGTTCATACATAACATTGACACCCAGTAAGTGTCTTTTCATCATGACCATATTAAAATGTGCATTTTATTGTATTCTCATTGTTTAGTAATAGTTTATTAATTCAATTAAGTTTCTCTGTTACCGTTGTGAAGATAATGTTTTAGGCTTCATCTGTGGCTCGTTAATTCACAATTGTATGATTTTTATCAATGTGTATGACACAATGTAGGGGAATAGTAAATGAAAAGAAATGGTAATTAAACAACGTATATGGATGGCATTGTCTACAACACTGCATAAATTAGTTTAATTAGGAAACATTAATAGTAAAACAAAGAATATTCTCAAGCATCCAGATCTAGCCTACAGTAATCTTACACATTAATTCTTTGCAGCAAGAACATTCTCTGAGGCTGTTCTTTAATGTTTTTTAATTAAACGATTGATAGATCTAATTCATTATTTCTTTTCACTTTAAAACTAAAATACTTTGAAAGTAAGGGTTATGTTTTCACTTAAAGAATGTTACTTTTGGAATTTTTGAGCTTTGATAAGATCCCGTTATTATAATTACTTTGCTTCTGTACATAGTAGTATCAAATTGACCATAATAGTAAATATAGTTGTCAAAAATCATTATGACAATGGAATTTTCCATTGCAGATTTTACTGGAATTTCATGGGAGAAATTAATGTATTCTGAGCATGGATTCTGCTATGGAAGAGCAAGTGAATTCATGAATTTAATGCCCTTTAGATTTAGCAGAACTTAATGGGCCATTCCTCTCTGCTATTGTGTTTCAACGCATCAGTATTTCTAGGATACCTTACACACACTGCTTTCTTCAGATCATACCACAAAATTCCAATAGAGTTAGGTCAGGAATTGGACTTGACTATTACAAAACTCAAAACTTTTTTTTCAGCCATAGACTCTGTGTTCACATCATCTGTACATGTACAAATGTGTCCAACTTTACTTTAGCTAGAATTTGGTTAAGAATAGAGATGAGCGAGCACCAAAATGCTCAGGTGCTCGTTACTCGGGACGAAATTATCGCGATGCTCGAGGGTTCGTTTCGAGTAACGAACCCCATTGAAGTCAATGGGCGTCTTGAGCATTTTTGTATTTCGCCGATGCTCGCTAAGGTTTTCATTTGTGAAAATCTGGGCAATTCAGGAAAGTGATGGGAACGACACAGCAACGGATAGGGCAGGCGAGGAGCTACATGTTGGGCTGCATCTCAAGTTCCCAGGTCCCACTATTAAGCCACAATAGCGGCAAGAGTGGGCCCCCCCCTCCCAACAATTTTTACTTCTGAAAAGCCCTCATTAGCAATGCATACCTTAGCTAAGCACCACACTACCTCCAACAAAGCACAATCACTGCCTGCATGACACTCCGCTGCCACTTCTCCTGCCACTGCATGCCCCAGTCAGACTGGGGTTCTTTAGAAGTGGACACATGCAGTTACAACTCCGTGTGGACCCACGGCATGGGTGGCTCCCTGGAACCCACCGGCGGTACATAAATATATCCCATTGCAGTGCCCAACACAGCTGATGTAACGTCAGCTGTAATGCAGGTGGGCGAAAAATTAATTGGATTACACTATAGGCGAGGGCCCCCAAAAATTGGTGTACCAACAGTACTAATGTACCTCAGAAAAATTGCCCATGCCCAACCAAGAGGGCAGGTGAAACCCATTAATCGCTTTGGTGAATGTGGCTTAATTGGTAACTAGGCCTGGAGACAGCCCAGTTAAAATAAAAATTGGTTCAGGTGCAAGTTTCAACGCTTTAATGAGCATTGAAACGTATAAAAATTGTTTACAAAAATTATATGACTGAGCCTTGTGGGCCTAAGAAAAATTGCCCGTTCGGCGTGATTATGTGAGGTTTCAGGAGGAGGAGGAGGAATATTATACACAGATTGATGAAGCAAAAATGTCCTCGTTTTTGATGGACATTTGATGGACGGGTGCAGCCTACGTATTGCTTAGGTATCGCTGCTGTCCGCTGGTGAAGAAGAGAAGTCTGGGGAAATCCAGGCTTTGTTCATCTTGATGAGTGTTAGCCTGTCGGCACTGTCGGTTGACAGGCGGGTACGCTTATCCGTGATGATTCCCCCAGCCGCACTAAACACCCTCTCTGACAAGACGCTAGCCGCAGGACAAGCAAGCACCTCCAGGGCATACAGCGCGAGTTCAGGCCACGTGTCCAGCTTCGACACCCAGTAGTTGTAGGGGGCAGAGGCGTCACCGAGGACGGTCGTGCGATCGGCTACGTGCTCCCTCACCATCCTTTTACAGTGCTCCCACCAACTCAGCTTTGACTGGGGAGCGGTGACACAGTCTTGCTGGGGAGCCAGAAAGCTGTCAAAGGCCTTGGAGAATGGTCCCCTGCCTGCGCTGTACATGCTGCCTGATCTCTGCGCCTCCCCTGCTACCTGGCCCTCGGAACTGCGCCTTCTGCCACTAGCGCTGTCGGATGGGAAGTTTACCATCAGTTTGTCCACCAGCGCCCTGTGGTATAGCATCATTCTGGAACCCCTTTCCTCTTTGGGAATGAGAGTGTAAAGTGTCTCCTTATACCGTGGGTCGAGCAGTGTGTACACCCAGTAATCCGTAGTGGCCTGAATGCATGTAACGTGAGGGTCACGAGAAAGGCATCCTAACATGAAGTCAGCCATGTGTGCCAGGGTACCTTTACGCAACACATGGCTGTCCTCACTAGGAAGATCACTTTCAGGATCCTCCTCCTCCTCCTCCTTCTCCTCCGGCCATACACACTGAAAGGATGACAGGCAAGCAGCATGTGTACCCTTAGCAGTGGGCCAAGCTGTGTCTTCCCCCTCCTCCTCATGCTCCTCCACCTCCTTCTCCTCCTCCTCCTCCTCCTCCTCAACGCGCTGAGATATAGACATGAGGGTGCTCTGACTATCCAGCGACATACTGTCTTCCCACGCCTCCGTTTCCGAGTGCAAAGCGTCTGCCTTTATGCTTTGCAGGGAACTTCTCAAGAGGCATAGCAGAGGAATGGTGACGCTAATGATTGCAGCATCCCCGCTCACCATCTGGGTAGACTCCTCAAAGTTTCCAAGGACCTGGCAGATGTCTGCCAACCAGGCCCACTCTTCTGTAAAGAATTGAGGAGGCTGACTCCGACTACGCCGCCCATGTTGGAGTTGGTATTCCACTATAGCTCTACGCTGCTCATAGAGCCTGGCCAACATGTGGAGCGTAGAGTTCCACCGTGTGGGCACGTCGCACAGCAGTCGGTGCACTGGCAGATTAAACCGATGTTGCAGGGTCCGCAGGGTGGCAGCGTCCGTCTTGGAGTTGCGGAAATGTGCGCTGACCCGGCGCACCTTTCCGAGCAGGTATGACAAGTGTGGGTAGCTTTTCAGAAAGCGCTGAATCACCAAATTAAAGACATGGGCCAGGCATGGCACGTGCGTGAGGCTGCCGAGCTGCAGAGCCTCCACCAGGTTACGGCCGTTGTCACACACGACCATGCCCGGTTGGAGGCTCAGCGGCGCAAGCCAGCGGTTGGTCTGCTCTGTCAGACCCTGCAGCAGTTCGTGGGCCATGTGCCTCGTCTCTCCTAAGCTGAGTAGTTTCAGCACGGCCTGCTGACGCTTGCCCACCGCTGTGCTGCCACGCCGCGCGACACTGACTGCTGGCGACGTGCTGCTGCTGACACAGTGGAGGAAGCTGACACCAGTGCTGCTGGTTTAGTGGAGGAAGCATACACCGCCGCAGATACCAGCACCGAGCTGGGGCCCGCAAATCTTGTGGTGGGTAGGACGTGAGCGGTCCCAGGCTCTGACTCTGTCCCAGCCTCCACTAAATTCACCCAATATGCCGTCAGGGAGATATAGTGGCCCTGCCCACCTGTGCTTGTCCATGTGTCCGTTGTTAAGTGGACCTTGGCAGTAACCGCGTTGGTGAGGGCGCGTACAATGTTGCGGGAGACGTGGTTGTGCAGGGCTGGGACGGCACATCGGGAAAAGTAGTGGCAACTGGGAACTGAATAGCGGGGCCGCCGCCGCCATCATGCTTTTGAAAGCCTCCGTTTCCACAAGCCTATACGGCAGCATCTCTAGGCTGATTAATTTGGCAATGTGCACGTTTAACGCTTAAGCGTGCGTCTGCGTGGCGGCGTACTTGCGCTTGCGCTCAAACAGTGGTGCTAGCGACGTCTGGACGCTGCACTGAGAGACATTGCTGGATGGGTCGAGGACAGCGGAGGTGACGGTGTGGGTGCAGGCCAGGAGACGGTAGTGCCTGTGTCCTCAGAGGGGGGTTGGATCTCAGTGGCAGGTTGGGGCACAGGGGGAGAGGCAGTGGTGCAAACCGGAGGCGGTGAACGGCCTTCGTCCCACCTTGTGGGGTGCTTGGCCATCATATGCCTGCGCATGCTGGTGGTGGTGGCTCCCCAGCTGATCTTGGCGCGACAAAGGTTGCACACCACTGTTTGTCGGTCGTCAGGCATCTCTGTGAAAAACTGCCACACCGTAGAGCACCTTGACCTCTGCAGGGTGGCATGGCGCAAGGGGGCGCTTTGGGAAACAGTTGGTGGATTATTCGGTCTGGCCCTGCCTCTACCCCTGGCCACCGCACTGGCTCGGCCTGTGCCCACACCCTGACTTGGGCCTCCGCGTCCTCGCCCGCGTCCACGTCCTCTAGGCCTACACCTACCCCTCAGCATGCTGTATTACCAGTAGTGCAGAAACAGAACGCTGTAATTAAATGTGCCACTTATTGGCCTGTGGTTGGAGGCTGACTTCGCTTACAGAACGCACAGCAGAGCCAGGAAATAATTTTGCGCAAGCCAGCTGTAACACTTAGCTGGCTGCGTATGAATTAGGAGGACAACTACACCCAGCACAGACCCAGTACACTGAGGACAGTCACAGGCAGCCCAAATAGATTTTTTTTCCCAAATGTTTTTGGAAAGACCCACTGCCTATATTCAATAAATATGTCTTCTGTCCCTGCGTCACCACTACTGGCCCTGGAGTATGTAAAATAACTGCGGACTGTTGCACTGTGGACAGGAATACAGCGGTGATGTAAGAGGCAACACAGAGCCAGGAAATAATTTTGCGCAAGCCTGCTGTAACACTTAGCTGGCTGCGTATGAATTAGGAGGACAACTACACCCAGCACAGACCCAGTACACTGAGGACAGTCACAGGCAGCCCAAATAGATTTTTTTTCCCAAATGTTTTTGGAAAGGCCCACTGCCTATATTCAATAAATATGTCTTCTGTCCCTGCGTCACCACTACTGGCCCTGGAGTATGTAAAATAACCGCAGACTGTTGCACTGTGGACAGGAATACAGCGGTGATGTAAGAGGCAACACAGAGCCAGGAAATAATTTTGTGCAAGCCTGCTGTAACACTTAGCTGGCTGCATATGAATTAGGAGGACAACTACACCCAGCACAGACCCAGTACACTGAGGACAGTCACAGGCAGCCCAAATAGATTTTTTTTCCCAAATGTTTTTGGAAAGGCCCACTGCCTATATTCAATAAATATGACTTCTGTCCCTGCGTCACCACTACTGGCCCTGGAGTATGTAAAATAACTGCGGACTGTTGCACTGTGGACAGGAATACAGCGGTGATGTAAGGGGCAACACAGAGCCAGGAAATAATTTTGTGCAAGCCTGCTGTAACACTTAGCTGGCTGCGTATGAATTAGGAGGACAACTACACCCAGCACAGACCCAGTACACTGAGGACAGTCACAGGCAGCCCAAATAGATTTTTTTTCCCCAAATGTTTTTGGAAAGGCCCACTGCCTATATTCAATAAATATATGTCTTCTGTCCCTGCCTCACCACCACTACTGGCCCTGGAGTATGTATAATTACTGCAGGGCGCAATGCTCTGCACAGCCGATATACAAAAAAAGTGCAAAAAGCAGCCTCCACACTACTGCACACGGTTAGATGTGGCCCTAAGAAGGACCGTTGGGGTTCTTGAAGCCTAAAATACTCCTAACACTCTCCCTATAGCAGCTCCGGCACCAACAGCACTTTCCCTCCTCTATGTCAGAATAAATCTGTGGCGAGCCGCAGGAGGGGCCGATTTATATACTCGGGTGACACCTGATCTCGCCAGCCACTCACTGTAGGGGGGTGGTATAGGGCTTGAACGTCGCAGGGGGAAGTTGTAATGCCTTCCCTGTCTTTCTATTGGCCAGAAAAGCGCGCTAACGTCTCAGAGATGAAAGTGAAAGTAACTCGAACATCGCGTGGTACTCGTCACGAGTAACAAGCATCTCGAACACGCTAATACTCGAACGAGTATCAAGCTCGGATGAGTACGTTCGCTCATCTCTAGTTAAGAACCCCAATTTCTCATGCAACCAATTCAAGATAGTATGGCGACATGCTAACAAAACCCTTGATATAGAAGTGCATGGTTCAACAGCCCTCACAGCTTAATGAAATTGCAACAGGGTAAGGTGGAAAGATGCACAGCCACACTGGCAACCATGAAACTTTAATTCCCTTCAATAGTCCATAAAGTTTCAAAAGAGTGGCAGCATAAGCCGTAAAATAAAATCACAAAATGTGTTATTCCATGTAAAAGTTGGAACAGGTAATGTTTTGACCTACTCGGTCTTTCTCGAAGCTTGAAAAAGACTGAGTAGGTCAAAACATTGCCTGTTCCTACTTTTAACAAGGAATAATACATTTTGTGATATTATTTCACTGCTAATGCTGCCACTCTTTTGTAACTTTATGCAAACAAAATCCTTGACAGCTTACAATCCCCATCACAACCACTGGTTGGATGAACATAGACTGATATAGGACAGACACATTATGACAGACTATCACAAAATTGGATTGCATCGAAAAGTTGGTTATCTTGTAATTTACATTTTTGATCATATTCAGAGAAGAGCAAAGGTAAGGAAAGATATTTGCAATTTATTGCTATGAAGGGTAAATGTGCAACTGACATTATTAGAAAGTTTGTGATATGTAGTGCAAATAAACACTATACTGGATGATATGTTGATTTGATCAGTCTGCAATAAGTTTTATCAAAGGGTGCACTCTTAGGCCTTAGTCAGACGGACGTTTTTTCGCGCGATTCGCGGATCGCATGACGGATGCGCATGCGCAAATCGCGTGACTGGGGGCGAAAAATCGTGGGAAAAATCTGCACCTAGCCGCGTTAATCGTCGCAGCAAAATGCCCGTCTGACCGGAGAAAAATCGCCGTGCGCATCAAAATGCGCATGAAACTTAGACTGGCCGGCGAAAAAAACGCAGCTAGCTGCAGTAAATGATTTTGGTGCACACATAAAACGCCGAATGCAGATAGGCGCGATCTGCGAATCGTCGTGTCCTATAATTTATCGCATATCCGCATAAAAAGGACATGTGACCGATACCATAGCGAACCAGTGGTTCTATATATGCGCGAATCGCATGCGCATGCACAAATCGCGCGAAAAAACGCCCGTCTGACTAAGGCCTTAGGCTTCATTCACTTGAGCGTATATTGGCTCCATTTTCATGGCTGGCCATTATACACTACCCATCTGATGCATTGGTTTCCAATGCATCAGTTCAGATGAGCGTATTTCAATATATAAAGACATACGGCTGGTCGTTTTTATGCTGTCCAGATAGATAGTTCTGGGACTATCTTCCAGCTGGAATACCTGGGAGCCTATGAGAACCTATAACAGCTGCCACAAAAGGGAGGTGGGAGGGAGTTTAGCAGCATCTCTGCTAAACTCCCTCCCACTTCCCTCCCCTCTATTGGCCCCTTCCCAGCTGTTTGCAAAGGGAGTGAACAGGGCAGGAGATTTGCATACTAGCTCCCACCACGTCTCGCCCCCTCCCATTGCAAACATCTGGCAAGGGGTGGAGAGGGGGCGGAGTTTAGCAAAGCTGAATCTTTTTTTCACCTAACTGTATTCCGGGTGCAGTGCATACACGCCACAATCAGTCGTCTGAACAGGTGCATAAACGGGAGACGCAGCCATGACTAGGAAAGAGCCAAAGTTGTAAAGCCCTTAGGCTTGGGCTATACAACAACTTTGGCTTTTACAGGGCTCATGCAAACAAAGATAGTATTGTAGCACTGTGACCTTGTACTGCCATTGAACTCAATGGAGTCGCAGAAACTTGCAATTCGTACAGCAACTTTATTGAGTTCAGTGGCAGTTCAGTATTGCTCGCTATACAGTCATGTTTGGTCGTGTAACCCCTGTCATTGCCAAAAGTTAGCATTTAGCTGTAGTCTAATTTTCTTTTTAGAAATTCTGATGTCACATTTTTTTTTAGAAAACTTCTGCAAAATTATGTTCCACCACATTATTAGAAAATTCTAGCAGATTCCTGGGGATGGCAATTTACCAGAATTCAGTCACAAATTATGCAATGATAGTACTTTATTATTTTGTGATTTTTCCATCTTGTTTGTCAAATGACTCACATCATTCTTAGTCCTTATTCACATAACCTAACAAATTTAGCTGCGTCCAAAAATTTTGACCATCTGAATCATTCGATTTCAATGTATTTATTTAGATGAGCGATTTTTAGGCGCATAAAAAAATCACGTGGGGGAAAAAAGCCCATTGTCTACCTAAAACTGCAACCGATTTTATACGGTGAGTGAAAACATAGGTCTGGCCCTATCTTTTGCTGAGGTATGCTGGCAGCTCCCATAGGCTTCTATGAGAACTGAAAAAAAGGAGAGGGAGGGAGTTTAACTGTGTCCAACACTGAGAAAAGAAGACAGCTGGCTCTATTTAAGCATTAGTTGTCATTCAGAGTATTTCTGCTGACCAAGAGATTTCCATGCTGCAGCATATTTTTTGGCTGATATGCCTCAGCCACCCATGTGAATAGACGAGAAAACACTAATTTGGATTGGGACGCATACTGCCGTGTGAAAGAAGCCTTACTGTGATGTTGGGTGCAGTCTTTGGCTCCAGTATTTAGTATTAGAAATGTAGGTATTCAGATAAGTAAAATTTGGGAGGTTCTTTGGACTAGCCCAAACCTTTTTCATCATTTTTGCTTTGAGTCCCATTGTAATATTTTTATAGCTATGTATGTGATAATGCTTACTGGAACCTTGTGATTTATAGTTGAACTGGAGTGGACACTTGTAGACTCCCACAAAAGAAAAAAGAATTTTTCAAATTTGACTCGATTGTGTCTGCAATATGAAGTTTTACCTTATACTTCAAATTTTATTGAAAATCAAGCCACTTACTATGATGCAAATATGTTCCATCTTATAGGTTTGAAATGACAGCTATATACAATGTCAAAATGTACCAACTAGAAAATTGGAACATAATTCAAAAGTACAATATAATGTTCTAATTTAGTAAAAGAAGGAAAATAAATCCCTAATCATTCGTATAAAAGATGTACTGTAGTTCGCACATTTTAGTCACACACAATAACATTGTGATGAAAAGTATACAAATGAGAATAAAAGTGCATATGTGTAATATAAAGACAACAATTTTAAAAAGCAGCTTTGCGTTGACATCATAGAAAATATTTCAATAATTGTGTGGAGGGGTCAATTCATGTCAGAGCTAGAAAAGGTACATTTTAATATACGCTTTTAATAATAAATGACATTAGTGTCGAATGGAATTTGCTTTTGATGGCTGCATTTTTTGTGATCAGCAAATGAGGGCACATGGAATTGTAAAGTTTTCAAAGTTCTCATAAATATAATTTGTATTGTTGCATCTGTAAAACTCCAAACTATTAAAATATATCATTATTTATACTGCACAATGAACACTGAAAGTAAAAAAAATACATAATGGTAGAATTGATTTGACATCCCACTACTAAAAAACAAAAAAATAATGAAGAGTGATCAACGAGTTGCATGCACTCCATAATGGTACCAATATTAGTACAGCTTACCCCACAAAAAGGACCTCACATAGCCCCATCAATGGAAAAATAACGAGTCTTGCCCTACCCTTGGAGGAACCCATAATCTCCTGCATAGGCTTCACACTTGTCAAGTTCATCCCATCCCTTACCCTTCTGAGGTAATCTAAAGAGAGCTTGGTTATCCATAGTGGCTTCAAAGTTAGGGTTGCCACCTAGAGGAGTAAGTGCGCCTGGGGAGGATATCAACCCTTTTCTCGTGGCAAAGCTCAGATCCAGAAAAGGCAAAAGCTCAAAGGGTTCCCTATCTCTCTCACATGGGAGCCAAAACACCCTGTGAACCAAGTGGGGAGCTCTCTCTTGTTCCTCTCATAATTTAGAGTTCTGATGATAAAGTAAATCTATAACACATTTCCAGATAGTCTCTTTGTGGTAGAGGTTGAAATCTGGCAGACCCACCTCTTCATTTCATTAGATCAAGTCAGCAGACAATAACACTACCGGGAGTTTTTGCCCTTCCACACAAACTTAAAAATTAATTTACGTAGTAGAGTAAAAATGAGCTATGCCACTTCCAAGGCAGAGTTTGAAATACATAAAGAAATTTGGCGAGAGAACCTCTTTTTCTGACATTGATTCTCCCAAACCAAGAGAGATTAAGATGAGCCCACTTATCTAGGTCAGCCTGCAGAGCAGAAACCATTAGCTTATAATTTAATATATGAACTTGAGTACAATCAGCCAGTATATGTATCTCCAAATATCTGAGAGAGGAAAATCTCCACTGAAATGAAAACTCATTTTCATTTTCTTTTGGTAGCTAAATATTAAGAATTTCTGTGTTTTGGAGATTGACTTTAAAATTTATGGTATACAGTCTAACATTATAGGCTTGGAATTCACAGAGGATCTCCGAAGTAGAATACACCAGGCCACCTGAGTGAGCCTGAATCAAGAAAATCTGCAATGTAGATTAGCGTGGATATATTGCCCTAGCCAGCCACCACACACATTTGTTCCCATGCTCAAAATATCCTCTCCTAACCCTGCCCCAGAATCTCAAAGACCTCTGATCTAATATAGAGAGGACTTGCTGCTGGACAGATGGGATCTTTGCCTTCAACACATTGGAGGCAGACTGTTTATTGGTCATCTCTTTGGTGGCTAATAGAGATGAGCGAACACCAAAATGTTCGGGTGTTCGTTATTCGGAACGAACTTCCTGCGATGTTCGAGGGTTCGTTTCGAACAACGAACCCCATTGAAGTCAATGGGCGACCAGAGCATTTTTGTATTTCGCCGATGCTCGCTAAGGTTTTCATGTGTGAAAATCTGGGCAATTCAAGAAAGTGATGGGAATGACACAGAAACGGATAGGGCAGGCGAGGGGCTACATGTTGGGCTGCATCTCAAGTTCACAGGTCCCACTATTAAGCCACAATACCGGCAAGAGTGGGCCCCCCCCCCTCCCAACAACTTTTACTTCTGAAAAGCCCTCATTAGCATGGCATACCTTTGCTAAGCACCACACTACCTCCAACAAAGCGCAATCACTGCCTGCATGACACTCCACTGACACTTCTCCTGGGTTACATGCTGCCCAACCGCCCCCCCCCCTCCCCCCCACAGCGCACACCAAAGTGTCCCTGGGCAGCCTTCAGCTGCCCTCATGCCTCACCACCCTCATGTCTATTTAGAATTGCGTCTGCCATGACGAGGGACCGCAGGCACACACTGCAGAGGTTGGCACGGCTAGGCAGCGACCCTCTTTAAAAGTGGCGGAGCGATAGCCCACAATGCTGTACAGAAGCAATGAGAAATAGAATCCTGTGCCACCGCCATCAGGAGCTGCACACGTGGGCATAGCAATGGGGAACCTATGTGCCACACACTATTCATTCTGTCAAGGTGTCTGCATGCCCCAGTCAGACCGGGCTTTTTAATTCATAGACACAGGCAGGTACAACTCCCTATTGTGAAGTCCCTGTCGACCCACAGCATGGGTGGCTCCCTGGAACCCACCGGCGGTACATAAAAATATCCCATTGCATTGCCCAACACAGCTGAGGTAGTAATGTCGTGCTTAATGCAGGTGGGCTTCGGCCCACACTGCATGCCCCAGTCTGACCGGGGTTCTTTACAAGTGGACACATGTAGGTTAAACTCCCTGTGGACCCACTGCCTGGGTGGGTGCCAGGAAGCCACCGGCGGTACATAGAAATATCCCATTGCATTGCCCAACACAGCTGAGGTAGTAATGTCGTGCGTAATACAGGTGGGCTTCGGCCCACACTGCATGCCCCAGTCAGACTGGGGTTCTTTAGAAGTGTACAGATGTATTAAAAACTCCGTGTGCACCTACAGCATGGGTGGCTCCCTGGAACCCACCGGCGGTACATAAAAATATCCCATTGCATTGCCCAACACAGCTGAGGTAACGTCAGCTGTAATGCAGGTGGGCTAAAAATTAATTTGATTACACTGTAGGCGAGGGCCCACAAAAATTGCTGTATCAACAGTACTAATGTACATCCCAAAAATTGGCCATGGCCAGCCAAGAGGGCAGGTGAAACCCATTAATCGCTTTGGTTAATGTGGCTTAAGTGGTAACTAGGCCTGGAGGCAGCCCAGTGTAACGAAAAATTGGTTCAAGTTAAAGTTCCAACGCTTTTAAGCGCATTGAAACTTATAAAAATTGTTCAGAAAAATTATTTGAGTGAGCCTTGTGGCCCTAAGAAAAATTGCCCGTTCAGCGTGATTACGTGAGGTTTCAGGAGGAGGAGCAGGAGGAGGAGGAGGAATATTAGACACAGATTGATGAAGCAGAAATGTCCCCGTTTTGGATGGTGAGAGAGAACGTAGCTTCCATCCGCGGGTGCAGCCTACGTATTGCTTACGTATCGCTGCTGTCCGCTGGTGGAGAACAGAAGTCTGGCGAAATCCAGCCTTTGTTCATCTTGATGAGTGTTAGCCTGTCGGCACTGTCGGTTGACAAGCGGCTACGCTTATCTGTGATGATTCCCCCAGCCGCACTAAACACCCTCTCCGACAAGACGCTAGCCGCAGGACAAGCAAGCACCTCCAGGGCATACAGCGCTAGTTCAGGCCACGTGTCCAGCTTCGACACCCAGTAGTTGTAGGGGGCAGAGGCGTCACCAAGGATGGTCGTGCGATCGGCTACGTACTCCGTCACCATCCTTTTACAGTGCTCCCGCCGACTCAGCCGTGACTGGGGAGCGGTGACACAGTCTTGGTGGGGAGCCATAAACCTGGCCAGGCCCTTAAAGACTGTTGCACTGCCTGGGATGTACATGCTGCTCGATCTACGCACATCCCCTGCTACCTTGCCCTCGGTACTGCGCCTTCTGCCACTAGCGCTGTCGGCTGGGAATTTTACCATCAGCTTGTCCGCAAGGGTCCTGTGGTATAGCAACACTCTCGAACCCCTTTCCTCTTCGGGAATCAGAGTAGGCAGGTTATCCTTATACCGTGGATCGAGCAGTGTGTACACCCAGTAATCCGTCGTGGCCAGAATGCGTGCAACGCGAGGGTCACGAGAAAGGCATCCTAACATGAAGTCAGCCATGTGTGCCAGGGTACCTGTACGCAACACATAGCTGTCTTCACTAGGAAGATCACTTTCAGGATCCTCCTCCTCCTCCTCCTCCTCAGGCCATACACGCTGAAAGGATGACAGGAATGGTGACGCTAATGATTGTAGCATCGCCGCTCACCACCTGGGTAGACTCCTCAAAATTACCAAGGACATGGCAGATGTCTGCCAACCAGGCCCACTCTTCTGAAAGGAATTGAGGAGGCTGACTCCCACTGCGCCGGCCATGTTGGAGTTGGTATTCGACTATAGCTCTACGTTGTTCATAGAGCCTGGCCAACATGTGGAGCGTAAAGTTCCACCGTGTGGGCACGTCGCACAGCAGTCGGTGCACTGGCAGCTTAAAGTGATGTTGCAGGGTGCGCAGGGTGGCAGCGTCCGTGTGGGACTTGTGGAAATGTGCGCAGAGCCGGCGCGCCTTTACGAGCAGGTCTGACAAGCGTGGGTAGCTTTTCAGAAAGCGCTGAACCACCAAATTAAAGACGTGGGCCAGGCATGGCACGTGCGTGAGGCTGCCGAGCTGCAGAGCCGCCACCAGGTTACGGCCGTTGTCACACACGACCATGCCCGGTTGGAGGCTCAGCGGCGCAAGCCAGCGGTCGGTCTGCTGTGTCAGACCCTGCAGCAGTTCGTGGGCCGTGTGCCTCTTATCGCCTAAGCTGAGTAGTTTCAGCACGGCCTGCTGACGCTTGCCCACCGCTGTGCTGCCACACCGCGCGACACCGACTGCTGGCGACATGCTGCTGCTAACACATCTTGATTGCGAGACAGAGGAGGAGGAGGAGGAGGAGGGTGCTTTAGTGGAGGAAGCATACACCTCCGCAGATACCACCACCGAGCTGGGGCCCGCAATTCTGGGGGTGGGTAGGACATGAGCGGTCCCAGGCTCTGACTCTGTCCCTGGCGTTGCACACCAGGTGGGGTCAGTCACCTCATCGTCCTGCTGCTCTTCCTCCGAATCCTCTGTGCGCTGCTCCCTCGGACTTACTGCCCTTACTACTACCTCACTGCAAGACAACTGTGTCTGATCGTCATCGTCCTCCTCACCCACAGAAAGTTGTTGAGACAGTTGGCGGAAGTCCCCAGCCTCTTCCCCCGGACCCCGGGAACTTTCGAATGGTTGGGCATCAGTGACGATAAACTCCTCTGGTGGGAGAGGAACCGCTGCTGCCCAATCTAAGCAGGGGTCCGAGAACAGTTCCTGGGAGTGTTCCCGCTCCTGAGCAGGTGTTATTGTAGTGGAGTGAGGAGGCTGGGAGGAAGGAGGAGCAGCAGACAGAGGATTCGGATTGGCAGCAGTGGACGGCGCAGAACTGCGGGTAGACGATAGGTTGCTCGAAGCACTTTCTGCCATCCAGGACAGGACCTGCTCACACTGCTCATTTTCTAATAACCGTCTCCCGCGTGGACCCATTAATTGGGCGATGAATGTGGGGACACCAGAAACGTGCCTCTCTCCTAATCGCGCAGCAGTCGGCTGCGACACACCTGGATCAGGAGCTTGGCCTGTGCCCACACCCTGACTTGGCCCTCCGCGTCCTCGGCCGCGTCCACGTCCTCTAGGCCTACCCCTACCCCTCAGCATGCTGTATTACCAGTGATTTGATTTCACAGTCAGCTAATAAATTGGCGCAAGACTGCAGGCCAAATATAATTTTTTCCCTTTTTTGAAAACGAAAGGCCCCACTGCCTCTAGTGAATGAATAATCTAAGTTTAATAACTGTGCTGTTTTCCTGCTAATGTGTCACAGAACGTGAGGGTAGCAGAGTTATTAACTGTGGCAGAGCAGGTATTTTTTTTCCCAATTAAGGAAAGCAAATGGCAAAGCCAGGAGTAAAACGTAGCTGGGTGCGTCTGATTTTTACAGGTTGCACACGCAGCCGACACGTGTCCACCGGCGTTAGGACGGACAGAGGCAGGACAAATAGAATTATTTTCCGTTTTTTTGCACCAAAAGGCAGCACTGCGTATATTCTATGAACATGAGAAGTTTAATAACTGTGCTGTTTTCCTGCTAATGTGTCACAGAACGTGAGGGTAGCAGAGTTATTAACTGTGGCAGAGCAGGTATTTTTTTTCCCAATTAAGAAAAGCAAATGGCAAAGCCAGGAGTAAAACGTAGCTGGGTGCGTCTGATTTTTACAGGTTGCACACGCAGCCGACACGTGTCCACCGGCGTTAGGACGGACAGAGGCAGGACAAATAGAATTATTTTCCGTTTTTTTGCACCAAAAGGCAGCACTGCGTATATTCTATGAACATGAGAAGTTTAATAACTGTGCTGTTTTCCTGCTAATGTGTCACAGAACGTGAGGGTAGCAGAGTTATTAACTGTGGCAGAGCAGGTATTTTTTTTCCCAATTAAGGAAAGCAAATGGCAAAGCCAGGAGTAAAACGTAGCTGGGTGCGTCTGATTTTTACAGGTTGCACACGCAGCCGACACGTGTCCACCGCCCTTAGGACGGACAGAGGCAGGACAAATAGAATTATTTTCCGTTTTTTTGCACCAAAAGGCAGCACTGCGTATATTCTATGAATAATAACTGTGTTGTGGCCCTGCCTATACAATTCTTTCCCTGCAGTATCAATGGAGGGTGCAATGGTCTGCAGAGGCGATTTTGAGAAGCAAAAAAAAATGCAGCACAGCTAACAGCAGCCTGGACAGTACTGCACACGGATAAATATGGCCCTAGAAAGGACCGTTGAGGTTCTTGAAGGCTACACTCACTCCTAACACTCTCCCTGCCTATGCAGCACTTCTGTCCCTAATGCCAGGTGCAACGCTCTGCAGAGCCGATTTTGAGAAAAAAAAAAATTGCCACTGCTAACAGCAGCCAACACACAGCTATCAGTGGCCCTAATAAGGACCTTTGGGGGGTCTTGAAGCCTACACTAACTACCAATTCTTTCCCTACAGCAGCTCCGGTACAAACAGCACTGTCCCTCATCTAACTCACACGGCATCTGAGGCGAACCGCGGGAGGGGCCGACTTTTATGTTCGGGTGACACCTGATCTTCCCAGCCACTCACAGCAGGGGGGTGGTATAGGGCTTGAACGTCACAGGGGGAAGTTGTAATGCCTTCCCTGTCTTTCAATTGGCCAGAAAAGCGCGCTAACGTCTCAGGGAAGGAAGTGAAAGTAACCAGAACACCGCATGGTGTTCGTCACGAATAACGAACATCCCGAACACCCTAATATTCGCACGAATATCAAGCTCGGAAGAACACGTTCGCTCATCTCTAGTGGCTAACATAGAAAGCAGTTGTTTCAATTTATGGGAGCCTTCCTTTTGTCCAATGAAAAATAAAAAATTCCCAGGAGGAAACACTTTAGTGCTTTCCATTGAGATCACTAGTTGTGTTGTTCTTATTGTTGTAGTTGAAGTCTGAGATAGTGCTCCTGATATCTGCAATGTACAAAGGATCATTTAATAGGTTATCATTTAGGTATTGCCCTTTCGACCTCCTCTCACACCTCATAAATACCCAAAGACCGGAGATGGTCTGACCATAGGAATGAAGTTATAGAGCTACGGGGGTCTAAATCCACCTTTTTAATGAAAATGAACAAATATTCCAAACGACTATAACTGTTGTGTGCTAAAGAGTGGTAAATAAAATCCCGGACAACTTGGTGCAGTACCATCCATAAATTGACCAGCTGTAAATCTATGTGATCACTTATAAGTCTACGTAAGGCTAAATGGGAGATGTAGGACCTACCTGAAGAAGTATCCAGAGAGGGTTCGAAGGCTAGGTTGAAACCTTCAGTTAGTGAGTTTTAACTAAGAATGGTAGTTAGCTTTAGGTAATAGAATCTCTTTAAAGCATAAATATACCTATCTACATTTATTGGAATGAGGGAGAGGGGAATTAGAAATAGTATATACAGAAGCTTCGAATCAGAGATGGATGGTGCTAGCTTTATTACTTACTCTATGCCTTGCTTAGCAAATAGTACATGAGCTCGGTAGAAATCGAACATAGTAACTAGCGAACAA
Source organism: Eleutherodactylus coqui (assembly GCF_035609145.1). NCBI lineage: Eukaryota > Metazoa > Chordata > Amphibia > Anura > Eleutherodactylidae > Eleutherodactylus > Eleutherodactylus coqui. Next base: position 71,668,295 of record NC_089843.1, on the reverse strand, counting down.
AGCACTGCATGGCTCTGTTCAGCTTTCTCTCCAAGCTGAAAATGATCCTAGTATGACATTGCACAGATTTATGTACTATGGAAAGCTTGATACATGTTTTATATACATCAAAACTCCTTAGGGACCTTTCACACAGGATGGAATTGTTCCACAGTACAGAGCGGAATTTGCTGCTGTGGAAATCTGCAACAAAATCTTTGTGTCTACTTGCAGATTTTGATGTGGAATTGCCAGCAGAATGAAAGGGGTTGTCTCGCGGCAGCAAGTGGGGTTCAGCACTTCTGTATGGCCATATTAATGCACTTTGTAATATACATCGTGCATTAATTATGAGCCATACAGAAGTTATTCACTTACCTGCTCCGTTGCTAGCGTCCCCGTCGCCATGGCTCCGTCTAATTTCACTGTCTTCTGGCGTTTTTAGACGCGCTTGGGCTGTGCAGTCTTCTGCCTGGTGAATGGGGCCGCTCGTGCCGGAGAGCTAGTCACCGCGTCGTCATCGTAGCTCCGCCTCCGTCACGTGGTGCCGATCAGCCAATGAGGTGGCTGTATCGGCAGTGGAACGCGGAAGACAGAAGAAGAAACTCCACGGTGCACCATGGGAAGACCCGCGGTGCACCGTGGGAGAAGACCAGCGGCGCCATCTTTAAAAGAAGAAATGAAGAAGCTGCAGAACGCTGATGCAGGTAAGTGCAATGTGCTTGTTAAAAACTAACGCATGCTTTCTTTTTCACAGGGCATAATGCAGGGGTCCACTTAAAAAAAAAAAAACGCTTTCGCCGCGAGACAACCCCTTTAAGTTATTTTCAATTTTACATCAACATCTACGTGTTATACATGCAGATTTTGGTGCAGAATTTTCTGCAGGTTGGCAGAAGAAGTCCACCCATGTGACAGTTCTTTTATTGACATGTTTCTATTTTTGCAGAACTCCACCAACACTTTCTAATGTCTGATCAATAACTCCTCACTACACGTTACTGGACTAGATCTTGATGTCATGACTTTAAGAAAAGTTAGGGTGATGTAGCATCTTTAAAAACTTCCCCTAATTATACTAAATACACCCAGAATCTTTCTACAATGGCCTGCCCCACTATTATGTCTGTATTAAAAATCAACTCTGCTTCATTTACAAATTCTGAATAGTAAAGTAATATAAGGTAATTTCTGTATTTTATTTGCATTTTTAAATGTCCTGCCAGTAAATTGATTATTAATTAGTGTTATTTGACATGATAAATACCTATCAGCAAACATTTGTCCTAAATTTGACTCATGATGAGTCATAAAGACAAACATAACGTCAATCAGGAATCAAACTATTGACCAGAAACACTTGGAAGACGAAGTACAATGCTGATTAAATACGGGAGCTAAATCATTTACCATGGATGAAGTATTGCAGTATATTGTCAAGAGTATTTGCCTTGTCGTATTTACATAGTTATTATCATTAAAATTCCCAAATACTTCATCGCTCAGTAACCCTTTTATGACCCGGTTTGTTTGAAGCCTCTATGCTAAAGGCTCCTTCACATGGGCATATTTGCGCATGCAATATGTAGAGAATAAAATCCGTTAATTTCAATGGGTTCATTCCCTTTTTCGTATTTTGTGTGCGCATTTTGCTTGTGCCAAAAAAAAAGCAGCATGCTCTACCTTTCTTCACATTTGTGCACCAAAGGTCTCAATTAGAGATGAGCGAGCACCAAAATGCTCGGGTGCTCGTTACTCGAGTCGAACTTTCAGTGATGCTCGAGAGTTCGTTTCGAGTAACGAACCCCATTGAAGTCAATGGGTGACTCGAGCATTTTTGTATATTGCCGATGCTCGCTAAGGTTTTCATTTGTGAAAATCTGCAAAACACAAGAAAGTGATGGAAACGACACAGAAACGAATAGGGCAGGCGAGGAGCTACATTTTGGGCTGCATCTTAAGTTCCCAGGTTCCACTATTAAGCCACAATAGCGGCAAGAGTGAGACCCCCCCCCCACTGTCAGCGTAAAGATCGTTCTCCTCTGCCACAGCTGTAACAGCTGTGGCAGAGAAGAACGATGTTAGCCCATTGAATTCAATGGAGCCGGCAATACAGCCGACTCCATTGAAAGCAATGGGCTGCCGGCGATCACGGGATGAATTGTCGGGAAGGAGTTAAATATATAAGCCCTTCCCTGCAATTCATCTAGAAATGTGTAAAAATAAAAAATATATATATACTCACCTGGTCCCGGCAGAACGTTGTTAGCCCATTGAATTCAATGGAGCCGGCAATACAGCCGACTCCATTGAAAGCAATGGGCTGCCAGCGATGGCGGGATGAATTGTCGGGAAGGGGTTAAATATATAAGCCCTTCCCTGCAATTCATCCAGAAATGTGTAAAAATAAAATATATATATATACTCACCTGGTCCCGGCAGACGGAGTTCAGCCCGGCAGGCTGCAGTTCTCCTGAACTGCTCTGAACAGCTGTGAGTAGTATTCAGCAGCCGGGGATTTAATATCCCCGCCTGCTGAATGAGATGTCTCTGATTGGTCACAGCCTGACCAATCAGAGGCATCACTCACTCACACCCATTCATGAATTCATGAATGGGTGAGTGAGGGCTGCCTCTGATTGGCTCACAGCCTGACCAATCAGAGGCATCTCATTCAGCAGGCGGGGATTTTAAATCCCCGGCTGCTGAATACTACTCACAGCTGTTCAGAGCAGTTCAGGAGAACTGCAGCCTGCCGGGCTCAACTCCGTCTGCCGGGACCAGGTAAGTATGTATATATTTTTTATTTTTACACATTTCTGGATGAATTGCAGGGAAGGGCTTATATATTTAACCCCTTCCCGACAATTCATCCCGCGATCGCCGGCAGCCCATTGCTTTCAATGGAGTCGGCTGTATTGCCGGCTCCATTGAATTCAATGGGCTAACATCGTTCTGCCGGGACCAGGTGAGTATATATATATTTTTTTATTTTTACACATTTCTAGATGAATTGCAGGGAAGGGCTTATATATTTAACTCTTCCCGACAATTCATCCCGCAATTGCTGGCAGCCCATTGCTTTCAATAGAGCCGGCTGTATTGCCGGCTCCATTGAATTCAATGGTCAGTGCTCGTTTAATCGAGACGAGTACCGCGTGGTGCTCGTCTCGAGTAACGAGCATCTCGAGCACCCTAATACTCGAACGAGCATCAAGCTCGGACGAGTATGCTCGCTCATCTCTAGTCTCAATATAAGTCAATGGGGGGCACAAATACGCGCACAATACGCAAGCAGATGCATAATATGCTGCGTAATTCCGCTAGAAAAAGAACAAATCTGGAACTAATAAGCTGTTTTAAGTGGTGCGTTTTGTTGCCTGCTTGCAAATGAACATGCCCTGCGGGTGGACAAAGTACTGTAAAATAAGCTGATATGTGCGGAATAAAGCATAGTTCATTGAACAAAAATGCAGCGATAAGGTGCACACAAATACAAATACACCCGTGTGCAGGTGCCCATAAGGTACAATTTTTACCTTTTGGATGGTATATTCTAAGAGCAGCTTTCCACAAGCGTATGCACAAAACACACGTGATAGCGCAACATTTTTGTGCCTTTATTAACGCATCATTAAATGCGTATCTATGCATTTTACCGTACTTTTCACATGTTTGCGATACACAGCCATGCCCAAGTTAAAGGACTATTTAGCCTAATTTGTCCCTGGTGTGTTCTTTTCTCCGCAAAATAGCATAGCATATTGTGCAGTCGCGCGAGTCTGGGGATACCTCTATAGACTCTTATGAGGCCATTGGTGTACAAATGCATGCTAAAATAGTGCACCAATGGCCTCCAAGTGCACAAATCGAAAAAGAGAATAAACTTATCGAAAACAAAAGGTTCTATTCTCTGTGCATCGATTATCTGAGTTGGGGGCCTACTCAAGATCTTTTACCCCCCCTCCACCTTTACCCTGATGCTGAACCTTTAGCTATGTTATAGGCCTGCAATATCTGGTTCTAACTGTATGTACACTTATATTTAGAATTAGTTATATGCTATTAGGTAAATAGCCTGTAGCATCTAGTATTATGTCCATGCAATGGATTTCAGTGGAGATTACTTATGTTATAGTGTATGACTGACTGAAAAGTGGTACAGGGACAAGCTGTGCTCATAGGAGTTTTAATTAAGCAGGATCCAATTAGAATCTAACAATTAATGAAATATTAATGATCTCCGGTATACCTAAATAGAAAACACAATACTAATACATAGAGTTCTTGCAATAGCCGTAATCATTTTGATAAGTTAAGTAAACATATCATTTAATTTCCTCAGGCTACCTTTGCTTACATATACATTTTTAATGTGATTGTTGAAAGGGTTGGTCTCATAAAATTACTTTGCTCTTGGCACTGTCCCAAAGCCCTATGGCTAAAATGTGAAATTAACTGGCTCTTATTAATATATACTGGGCAGCGCTAGAGAATAAACACCATTATAAATATTTTTTTGCAATTTTATACGTTTTATATTTATTTTTGCCCTGAAGTTATTATTATATTTTACTATATTTAGAGAGAATACAAACAAAGTGCTATTGCCTATGGCTGTATTACACCTCCATACAAGCTCTACATTATATGGATTTGTATATGGCACCCATAAGAGTATGCATTTTGGTCCATTCTGTACTTCTGTATGTCTCTTATTGTAAATGCAGGCAGTTTTCTCTGTCGAACGCAAAATGTGATGAGGTAAAAAAATTGTGGCATGCTTTATCAGATGCTGCATTAGCCAGTTTCACACAAGCATAATTTGGGCACATTTATGCATCCATAATACAGATAGATTTTGTGGTCTGAATGGAGGTAGATTCCTATTATACATTGAATTTAAGTCAGGAACAGTGATGAGTGGACTTTTCAAAAGTGCAGTTGGTTCAGCAAAAAGTTTTGCTCAGTCCAAATTAGTTTGAACCGAATCTTAACTTCACCCATACCCTTAAAACTAGTGCAGAACACTGTCTAAGGGCTTTTTTACATGAGCATATCTTGGCCGGCAATTTCACGGCCGGCCAATATACGCTTCCATCTAAGCAGTTCCCCCTTCTCTTCCCCTCACCGGCTCTCTTCCTCTCTCCTCCACTCTGGAGTTTGCAATGGGAGGGGACGGGATGGGGGCAGAGCTAAGCTCCGCTCTGTCCTGCCCACTCCCATTGCTGGCTATAGACAAGGAGCGGGGAGGGGGCTGGAGCTTAGTTCCCCGTCCCACCCACTCCCATTACAAACCACTCTGAGGGAAAAAGAGAGGCAGAGAGCTGGTGAGGGGGAGAGAAGGGGGGACTGCTTAGATGGAAGCGTATATCGGTAGGCCATGAAAACGCCGGCCGACATACACTCATGTAAATAAGCTCTAAGAGGCATAAAATCCTTGTATAACACTCTTAAACAACCGAGAAAAAAAAAGAAAAAGAATAAGGAGGAGAGGAAGAACAAGGAAAAGAAGAGGATAAAGAAGAAGAGGAAGAAGAACGGTTGCAAGGCATTATGGACTACTCGGAGGTCAAGTGATCCTTTCTTCTTTTTCCTTCTGCCAGGTGATAGATGCTATTTTAGTGGCTTCAGCCAACATGAACTGCCCTAGGTTCAAGTTCCTGCCAAACTGAACTTTTTCAAAAATTTGACCCAAACCAGGGTTCAACCGATTTGGTTCGCTCAACAGTAATCAGAAGACCCCCAATCAGGTCGGGACATATAAATTCACCTTATATACACTCATGTAAATCCAATCTTATTGTGATATTTTTCCCTAGAAGCAATGCACCACACAACTGTACACAAACTGCCTGTGGTTTTGCAGTGCGGATTCAGAAGAACCATGCATGGCACTATTCAGGTCTTTGTGCATAGCTCTGCCATGTGCATGAGCCCAAACCACATACATGCTTTTACACTGAAATCATGATTAACAGCAAGATATTCCTGTTAATCTTGACTATACTTACTATATTCAGAAATGTAGAATTATTTCCTAGGATTACCTATAATCTACTTTAAATAATGCCTTAGGGAAACGCTTGTTTAACATTGCATTACAGTATAATCATCATTAAAGAGGTTATCCTATTTGAAGAACCACTTTTAAGAATCTAGTAGCTGAAAATCCAAATAATCACCTGTTATTCCCTTCCTGCCCGCACTACGTAAATTTACAGGATAATGGACTGGTCTTTGTGTCAGAACCTCATTAATTCATGTGCTATTGCAGTGCCCTTGGCAGGATTGGGCTATCAATCTGACAGTCTGCATTGTAACAGGGAACTGAAAGAATTATGTCACGAAAAACACTGAAAACAACACGCTTTTTCAATACTGTGTTCTCATGTGCAGAAACACTGCTTTTTTATTCAGGTAGTTATAGGGAACCCATTGACACCATTAATGACACAGAGAGCCAGGGATTCAGGAGTTGGCTTGGAGGGATGCAGAGAAGGCACGATCTGTGACTTCTCTGAATGTCTGTGTATACAGATCACTAATATCAGTGATCTAATAGGTTGATAGCATTAGATCACTAGTATCCAAATATGGGTGGAAGAGGGACTGGGAATACATAGAAAATATGTTTAATGTCAACTTGTGCTCCCATTTAAAAATAATTATGTTTAAGTATTTTCAAATTTAATATATTCTAGTTTGCATTTACCTCCCACCTATATAATTTCCTAAATGATAAGACTACTAAATAAGGCCTCATGTCCACGGGCAGATCAGATTCCACATGCGGGAGCCCGCAGTGGAATCCAACCCTGCCCGTGTCCGAGGACACAGCTCACCTGTCCAGGTCCTGTGTGGGTCTTCTTTTTGTTCACAGAATGGCCAGCTGGTGCACCGCTGCACATGCGCAGTGGAGGTTTTTTTTAAAACTCCTGCTTTCCCGTGGTATCCATGACCCATTTGCAAAGTTAATTGCGGGCGGGCCGCGGATTGGACAGCTTCCATTGGCTTTAATGGAAGCCGTCTGTGCAGGATCCGCACTGAAATGGAGCATGCTGCGATTTTCTTTTTCCGGTCCAAAATGTCTGCAAATCAAATCCGCATTCTTTGTTTCATTCATGGACGCCCATGTATTCCTATGGGTGGCTTGATCTTCTGCACAGGTGACCTTTATAGATTTCGCAATTGAGATCTGCCCATGGACATCGGGCTTAATTCTTCACCACAAAGTAAGGTAATATCAGAAAGCTACCACATTCTAATTGAAGCCAACTTTTTTTTCCCATTCCTACTTTTGCAAAAATTGTAAACTGATTTAACCTTCCACCCCCAATAGTCACATTAAATTTGGAAAAACCTTCCGAAATGGCCAAATTTTTATTGTAGATTTTGAATTTGTCTCATGTAAGTATATTTGGCACAGAAATTAGTCCCCTTAAGTGTATTTTAACCCCATAACTAGTTTTAGACTTAAAGTGGTATTTCCATCCAGAAAATCTTATATCTATGTATTTGAAATCATAAAACAATGCACTCACCCAAAAGATGTTTATTTCCAAAGTGCTCCATTCTCCAGATATTGCAGATGTTCATTCCTCCGCTCTCTAGTTGTTTTCTTCTCTCTGCTAGAGAAACAGACCACCTCTTCTATGGAAAGCAGCAGCAGAGCACAACCGTAGCTGAAAAGAAAGCTAGTGCGAATGAACCCTGAGATTCTGATCACCAGATTTGGATGAAAGAAGCGTGCAAGCACCAACCTCCTCTGATATTTCTTTCTTTAGAAGAGGTGCAGTTAGCAGTGCAGGTTTTCATGCGGTATTAGAATATGAAAAAAAAATAGAGACAATTTATTTTTTCACTTTTCTGAAAATTTTTCTGAAAGTTAAAACTTACAAAATTAACTTATATGCGCTCCAGTTTTAAATACAGTAACAGGAAAAACCCATGTGCCTAGCAAAAAATAGGTTGGTAATAGAGATGAGCAAACTTTTGAAATGTTCGGCTACGTGGATTTGCCGAACTATGGAAAAAAAGTTAATTTCATATCAATTTGAACTGAACTAGAACTTTACCCATACCTGTAAAATAATGATTGCAGCTAGTCAGTTGTGCTGCTGTGTTTTAGCACTTAGCACTTTTGCCTTGTAGTTCTAGAGTCTTAGATTCAAATCTAAGAAAGGATAACACCTGCTTGGAGTTTGCATGTTTGTGTGGGTTTTTTCTTCACAAGAATCATCTTTTATTTATATAGTGCATATATTGATTGAGGAGAAAGATAGCAAGAAGAAGCAGGGTGGCTAAGTTATTAGCACTGTTGCCTTGCAGTCCTGGGATCATAGGTTCAGATGTAGAGATGAGCGAGCGTACTCGGAAAAGCACTACTCGCTCGAGTAATTTGCTTTATCCGAGTATCGCTGTGCTCGTTCCTGAAGATTCGGGTGCCGCTGCGGCTGACAGGTGAGTCGCAGCGGGGAACAGGGGAGAGCGGGCGGGAGAGAGGGAGAGAAAGATCTCCCCTCTGTTCCTCCCCGCTCTCCCCTGCAGCTCCCCGCTCCGTGCCGGCACCCGAATCTTCTGGGACGAGCACAGCGATACTCGGATAAAGCAAATTACTCAAGCGAGTAGTGCTTTTCCGAGTACGCTCGCTCATCCCTATTCAGATGTGATCAAAAGCAACATCGGCATGGAGCTTGTATGCTCTGTTTGTTTGTGCGGGTTATCTCCCGCATTCCAAAAACATGTTAAAGGAGATGTCTCGAGGCAGGAGTGAATTTTTTTTTTTGCCCAGTCCCCCTAATTAAGCATACATTACTAAGCCCCCCTGTAAATGACTTTTCTAGCTGGTTTGTACTTACAGTTCCAGCGTTTCAGCAACTTATAAACATTTTCCCAAGATGGCCGCCCGCTTTTTTCCCATCGCTTGCTGTAGCCCGACGTGCGCGCTCCCGAGACGCTACCAGCTGTGTCTCCCTGACAACCAGACGCCCCGCAGCCGCCGACCGGACCTCTGGAGTGAACACGGCCGACCAGTCACCCACCGCCAGGCAGCAGCCCCCCCCCCCCCGGCACAGCGGCAGCCCCCCCATCGCAGCGGCAGCCCCCCCCATCGCAGCGACAGCCCCCCCATCGCAGCGACAGCCCCCCCCATCGCAGCAACAGCCCCCCATCGCAGCGACAGCCCCCCCATCGCAGCGGCAGCCCCCCCCCCATCGCAGCGGCAGCCCCCCCCCCATCGCAGCGGCAGCCCCCCCATCGCAGCGACAGCCCCCCTATCGCAGCGACAGCCCCCCCATCGCAGCGGCAGCCCCCCCATCCCAGCGACAGCCCCCCCATCACAGCGGCAGCCCCCCCGGCGCAGCCCACCCCTGGCGCAGCGGCAGCCTCCCCGGCCCATCACTTACCAGGACGGCGGGACAGCTGGACGGCGGGACAGCTGGGCGGCTTCTCAGGACAGCTGGGCAGCTCTGCACCTTCCTCTAACAGAGGATGGTACAGAATGGCCGCTCCAGCGCGCTCCTGAGCAGTGACAGCTCGTCTGCGCATGCGCAGAAGAACTGTGGCGGGGAGCACACTGAAGCGGCTCGTGCTGAAAGGAGAAGAACGGACTGCGCAAGCGCTTCTAAAAAAGCAAGCTGCCAGCGAATTTAGACGGAACCATGGAGACGAGGACGCTAGCAACGGAGCAGGTAAGTGAATAACTTCTGTATGGCTCATATTTAATGCACGATGTATATTACAAAGTGCATTAATATGGCCATACAGAAGTGTATACTCCCACTTGATTTCGCGAGACAACCCCTTTAATGGATGAATATAGATTGTGACACTCAACAGAGACAGAAAATATCAAGCAATGTAATATGCATGTGTTATGAAACAGGGGTAGCAGGACTCAAACCCGGGACCTCCTTCTCTCAAGTTGGTAGCTCTCCCTGCTGAGCCATCCAGCCATCTGGACAGTTCCCCTTCTGAGCTTAGCCATGATCCGGTACTCCTGGTCTGGTTCCCTGTCCTGGCCCCGTCCTACTTCATATAAAAGCCTGGCCTTTCCTACAGCTCCTTGCAATATTATTGTGTTCCACAGCCTTGATCAAGCTTCACTCCTGCCTACACCTGTGCTATTTCAACTAAAGACCTACTGATATCAACTTCTGGCTTCCATCCCGACAACACTATCTGCCTCCTCCATTTATACAATGACACAAGACCTCAAGTTACGACTCCTGGCTTTTGATCATTCTTCAGACCTGCGGCTATCACACTTATGGCTTCAATCTAATACCTGAACGCTACAAAGAGAAAAATGCAAACTCTGGGCAGATATTGTCAAATTTGAACCTCGAACCCTAGCACTGCAAGGCAACAGCGCTGATCACAATAACAATGAACCACCTGAGGTTTGAGTTCGTCGCAAACCAAACTTTTTGCAAAGTTCAACCCAAAACAGGATTCAAGTTGTTTGGATCACTCAACGCTAGTTGCTAAACAGATTTCTTAATGTAGAATTAAAGCGTGTACTATTAGTATCTGGGAATAATGTATTGTCATCACATGCATACTAACATGGAATTTCCAATATACATAAATTTATCACTATATGCATCCAAGCAGGCACATAGGTCACTGATAATAGCTAAAGGTGCAGGAACTGACATTGTAAGGTAGTTTGTCAAAGAAGAAGCCATAAATAGAATCTAAGCAACTGGCGCATAATAGGATGTGATACACATGATGCATGTAACACACCAGGAATTCTTCACAAAAGACTGTGTCTTAATATTCTTGTTCCTTCCTTAAAGATAAGTTGATGAGTAGCCAAAACAACATATTTAGCATCATTTAGATGTCTAATGAGGTAACTTCTTTCAGCTTGAAATGTAGCAAATTTTGGCAGCCCGTGAAGCTGACCCAGTCAAGCAAGGTTAACATGACAGCACTCCTTTATTATCAAGATCTGTTTTGTTCATTCATGTGGGACTGACATGAAAGCAAGAAATGAAATTCCTTTATCTGCACACCAAAGAACTCTAAAGCACATATTTATTTTTGCAGCCGGTGTCACAAAATATACAGTAGCAAATTAATGACACTCACTGTTCTACATTACAAAAACATAAGAAATAAAAAGCCCTTAGCTATAAAACACTTAACCCTTCTCCGGCCTTTTCCTTTACCAGAAACATGCTTCATATGTTTAAACACTCTCAAATGCTTCACATATAGTATGTAAATCTTTATCTCTTGAGGACAAACCGAAATATTGTTCGTAATATAATCAACAGTCTAATAAGTTTCAGAAGAATACCTTGCCCAGAAGGCATATTTTTATTATAGCGCAACAATCTAATTCACCAGTTTGCCCGTGATGACAAGAAAAGATGGATTCCAAGAACAGAACACCGATATTGAAGATCAATGATCCATTTTTCCTGTCTGTAGACAGTTATTCATTGCATTGCATATATTGCAGATGATAAAATCACGACGATACCTCCAGGTTATTTCCACCAGCATGAATTTGAATTGTACAAGGACTTCAGTTTATGGCAGTAGGAAAGTGGCGGCAATTGAAAAGTCAATTTCAAAAGAAATTCTAATAAAGAAGGAATAGAACCTCCGAAAGTGTTATTTACTGACTGCACTTTATATACCTGCTGTCTATTAATCAACCTCCAATAACTGAAACATCTCTTTATGGATGGTTTTAAGGGATGGGAAACTAGGAAATTGCGCAGGGTCCTCATTTCCCAGGGAGTTCCTGATGATGTGAACCCCAGGAGTAAACTAAAACCTTCCAATATTATTTAGCTGTATATGGTGATATTTTTGGGAGCTCAATTGCAACATTATGTTTGCTTTTTTGAAGGCTGATTTCAGATGAGTGTATTTTCGCTGTGTATTTGGCCCGTATATTGTAAACCGCTATACAGAGCTAATGTAAATAAATCTATGTATCTATTCACATGGCCGTATTTTTCAGTCAGAGCATGACATTTTTTATTTTTTTTTGGCTCGATAATGCTATTCTTTTCTATTGGATAAATCAATATTTGCCTGTTAGAAAATAAAATAAACAGAGACAAAAACAGATCAAATGCTAATGAAATACTGATGACATATGGCCGCAACACACCAGTAATACGAATCTGTATTACAGATATGATAATCGGCCTGTGTACCTTAAGTCTCCTCATTCATTCACAATGGCTGAGTTGACCCTTTCATAGAAGTAGTCCAGTGAAGAAACTTCAAGTCCTGTTCTGCATAAGTATTAGGAAGTTTTCTCACAGAGTTTTTTCACTACACTGTTGGATTCCATCTGGAGGTTTCATCACAGTCGCTGAAATTGGCATTATGACGGAACCCCCAAACAAAAACATATGAAACTATTTGCAGTAATTAAGGACACCTCTTTGGGGTCTGTTTGATAGCTTCTGTTAATTTCTGTTATATTTGGAGTATAGAATAAAATAGTTGATTACGCTATTCTGTACACCAATAAGAAATGAAAGAAAGCTTTGTCAAACAGAAACAAAGTGGTGTGCGTTTTCAAAGTGGTGTGCGTTTTACTATTGACAGTAAATGGTTCTTTTATTTTCCATTTGTGGGTTCTGTCACAATGCTGTTTTCAACAGCTGCAGTGGGACCTCCAGATGGAATCACACAGCATGGTGTAAAACACTGTGGGAATGCTCCCTTTGAAGGGAAGGGATTTCTATAGCACCAACTTATTCCGCAGTGCTTTCAGGTAATTTATTTTGTACCACCCCAGCAAGCTGGGTACTTATTTTACTGACCTTGGGAGAATGGAAGGCTGAGTCAACTTTGCGTTGGCTACCTGAACCAAGCGGGGATTGAACTTGCAACCTTCAGGTTGTGAGTCAGAGCTTAGGACTGCATACTGCTGCCACACAAGGCCTCTTTGAAAACTAGGAATTGACAAAATTCCATTGTAATTGGGTTTCTTTCTTCACCCAGCCTTTCCTTCCCAGGGTGCAGTCTGGATTACCGAAGATGGCTTGCAGACGGAACACTGAATGGAACCATAAGCTTTCATTAGTCAAACAAATGTGCAAGCTTTGTTCTCCATTTCAGCAGGTTTCTGTTCACTATGCCATTCTGTCCAGTACAAATAATTAAAACAATTATGCTAAGGGGGGGGGGGGTCTTTCCTAAAGAAATGCTTTAAGCCACAATAGTGGTGTTACCTAAACCCAGTAAAGAGCCAAATGAACCCGCAAATGTTAGACCAATTTATTTGCTTAATACGGATGTAAAGATCTACGCCATGATTCTTGCAGGTCGTTTACTGAAAATCCTTCCTAACATTGTTCATTCAGATCAGGTGGGATTTGTTAAGGGGAGGCAGCCCTCGAATGGCACGAGAAAAATTCATAATTTTCCACATTCATTGAAAATTTCTAAATCCCCGGCCGTTGTGTTGGCTTTCGGTGCAGAAAAAGCTTTTGATAGAGTTCATTGGGGCTATCCTTTCGAAACTCTGCAAAAATTTAGATTTGAAGAGGGGTTGATATGTGTTATCAGGGCCTTGTACTCCTCCCTCACAGCTAGAATTTTAATAGATGGAATGCTTTCTTAATCTTTGGAAATCACGAATGGCACGAGGCAGGGATGTCCACTTTTTCCAATTTTGTATGTTCTCATGGTGGAACCATTGGCAGTATTAATTAGATCCTCCTACGAATTAGGCCTTAGTCAGACGGGCGTTTTTTCGCGCGATTTGCGGATCGCATGACGGATGCGCATCCGCAAATCGCGTGACCGGTGCCCGAAAATCGCCCGAAAATCTGCTCCTAGCCGCGTTTCATTAGAAACGGGCCGGAGCTGTCCAGCGCATTGCATTTAATGGAGCCGGCAATACAGCCGGCTGCATTGAAAGCAATGCGCTGCGGGCGAGTGTGGGATGAATTGTCAGGAAGGGCTTAAATATATAAGCCTTTCCCTGCAATTCATCCAGAAAAGTGTTAAAATAAAAAATATATATATACTCACCTGCTCCCGGCAGCTGGAGTTCCGCGCGGCCGGCCTGCAGTGGGTGTGAAGGGGGTGTGAGTCAGACCTGCCTCTGATTGGCTCAGCGCTGAGCCAATCAGGGGGCAGGTCTGACTCACACCCCCTTCACACCCACTACAGGCCGGCCGTGCGGAACTCCGGCTGCCGGGAGAAGGTGAGTATATATATATTTTTTATTTTAATACTTTTCTGGATGAATTGCAGGGAAGGGCTTATATATTTAAGCCCTTCCCGACAATTCATCCCACACTCGCCGGCAGCGCATTGCGTTCAATGGAGCCGGCTGTATTGCCGGCTCCATTGAATTCAATGGGCAAACATCGTTCTTTTCTGCCACAGCTGTTACAGCTGTGGCAGAGAAGAATGATTTGTCTTCTATATGTTCTCAATGGGGTCGGCGCTGCTGCCGCCAGCCTCATTGAGCGCATATAGAGAAGAGAACAGGAATCGCAGATCGCAGACAGGTGCGATCTGCGATTTCTGTTCTATAATTTATCGGACGAGCGCATAAAAAGCGCTCACGTGTCCGATACCATTGTAAAGCAATGCTTTTAAAAAATCGACGGACGCATGCGCATGCGCAAATTGCGCGAAAAAACGCCCGTCTGACTAAGGCCTTACAAGGAATCCCTCTAAACTCCCGAGAGTATAAAATTGGCTTATTTGCTGATGATATTATATTGACATCGACACGCGTGCTTCACTCTCTGGGAGTGGCTTGACAGGCTATAGAACGTAACATAAATCATTAATACTTGGCATAAATGCTTCATATAGTTGAAGAAAGCAATCAAATGAAATTTCCTTTTGAGTTGAGTAATAATTCTATCCCCTACTTGGGAATTTCTTTAATGCCAGATGTCCACAATTTGGAAAAAAGTAATTATTCATTGTTGCTTGATTCTCATCAAAAAGACATAGACTACTTATCGAAATTAAACCTTACATAGTTCGGCAGAATAATGACTTACAAAATGAAGATACTTCCTAAAATTATATATTTTTTCACGGTCTTGCCGATCCTAATTGCCAAAATTACTTTAGTTAAACTACAAAAACTACTATCTGATTTTGTGTGGGCAGGTAAAAAGCCATGTTTGGCACTGTCAGTCCTAGCCATGCGCCGCTGGAATGGGGGAGCGGACATCCCCAATTTAGATAAATATTTCAAAGCTACGCTTTTGAATCAAACTAGATGTTGGGCTAAGCAAAGACAAAAAGTGGGATGGGTAGGTATGGAAAATAGTTTAGCAAAAATTTCTATAGGTAAAATATTATTATATGTGGCATCCTTGAAAGCTATGTCGGGGTCTCCGGAGTTAAAGGTACTAGATGTAAATATGTCTATGCTAGTTTTATTTGTGGAAGGAGTTTACTTAATAGTCGCTATGTATGACCATCTTAGACATCCTTCTCTGCCCCTTGAAATATTGAATTTATTTGATGTCATTGAATGGCTGTGGTTGGCTAACGCAGTGTCGGCTTTCATTGGCTGACGCCGCGCTGAGTTAGCCAATCAGAGCATTAGCTTTCTGGAGGTGGGGCATTCAAGCCCCGCATCCAGAAAGCAATGCTCTGTCGGCAAGGAGGAGGGAGTGACAGCCTGCAGCAGTACCGCAGAATGCCGCAGGAGGTGAGTATTGTTTTTTTTTTTCTACAGCTTACACCTGGCGTATAAGACGACCCCCGACTTTGGAGAAGATTCTCCTGGGTTAATAGGTCGTCTTATGCGCCGGAAAATACGGTATGTTAAGTTGGGAAAAGAAACTAGGAGAGAGCTTCCCTGTTGAGAAGTGGGAGAAATCTTTTCGCTTGGTGGGATGCTCTACAAAAGATTTGGGCATTTTAGAGGTGCAAATGAAGAAAAATATGAGATGGCATTTTACCCTAGCTCTCTTAGCTAGTAGACTTAAGAAAGGAGATGGCCTATGTTGGAGAAATTGCAGACTGAGGGGCTCCCTTACACACATCTTTTGGGCATGCCCTAAACTGCAGGCTTACTGGTTGAATATCCTTAATCTATTAAACGACATGTTCAAAATCCATATACAAAGAGAGGCAAAATTAATGTTGCTATTAATAGATCTAGACGAGTACCCACCAAACAGTAGATACATAATTGGTCATGCTCTAATGTTGGCAAAGTCGTTGATAGCCAGGTAATGGAGAGAGCCCCCTCCTTCATCATTCGGAGAGTTCAAAGACCGTATGGCTGAATAAAGTGTGTTTAAAAATTGTTGGCATTTAGAGATAACTCTATGAGAAAATACGGAGAGTCTTGGGATGTGTGGAGAAATTTCCTAAAACTTTGAGATATAAAATTTTTTTCTGGATGAATACCAAAGTTATGCTTCAATTTATTATTTCTTTCTCTTTTCTTCTTTTTTCTTTTTTTTCTCTTTCTCTTCCTTTTTACAACATGCAAGCTTTTTCTCAATTTACGCAAGGATTATTGCTATCTAGTTTGCTACTCCGTTTTGCATTTTCTGCTAACAATATAAAAAAATATGTTTGGGATATTTTGATCAGATCTAGTGAAGATTACGGTATAACTTTATCTGATATGTTAGATTACTGTGGTATTACATGATGGAAAATGTAATATGTGTATTTCCCCATCTTTTAAAAAATCTAATGTTAAAAAAAAATAAAAGAGCAATGGTTTCAAGATACAATATTTTTAAAATACAATGCTCATGCCAGAACCAATTCATATTGTATGTTGAGGGACTGCTTGTATGTTTGCAATGCTACAGAGAGAGGAGAGCTCCGCTCAACTCCTTACACCATCAAAGGTAACTTCTGTGTAAAACATGCAGTGCAATGGCATAATCATACTGCCTGTATCTCCTACAGAAACCTGGCCAGAAAAGGCCAGGACTTTTCTGTGCCTGCAGCTAGGTGACAGCATTAAAGCAGCAGAAGTTAGTTCTACATTTTATTTCTACTCAAGAGGCAGTGTATTTATGCTATGTGCTTGGTTCTTGTGCTGTATTTCTTGTGTGCTTGGTTCTTGTGCTATATTTATCTTATAATCCTGGTTCTGGTGCTGTATTTATATACTGGGTTTGGTTTTGGTGCTGTATTTATGGTATCAGCTTGTGGCACTGAATTTATGTTACGACAGACAGACGTTAAAGGGGTTGTCCCGCGGCAGCAAGTGGGTCTATACACTTCTGTATGGCCATAATAATGCACTTTGTAATATACATTGTGCATTAATTATGAGCCATACAGAAGTTATAAAAAGTTTTATACTTACCTGCTCCGTTGCTAGCGTCCTCATCTCCATGGTGCCGACTAATTTTCGCCCTCCGATGGCCAAATTAGCCGCGCTTGCGCAGTCCGGGTCTTCTGCAGTCTTCTATGGAGCCTTTCGTGCAGGATGCCGGCTCCGTGTAGCTCCGCCCCGTCACGTGCCGATTCCAGCCAATCAGGAGGCTGGAATCGGCAATGGACCGCACAGAAGAGCTGCGGTCCACGAAGACAGAGGATCCCGGCGGCCATCTTCAGCGGTAAGTATTGAAGTCACCGGAGCGCGGGGATTAAGGTAAGCGCTCCGGTAAGCTTTCTTTACCTCCCTGCATCGGGGTTGTCTCGCGCCGACCGGGGGATGGGGGGGTTGAAAAAAAAAAAACCCCGTTTCGGCGCGGGACAACCCCTTTAACAGGTTGAGGCCTTAGTCAGACGGGCGTTTTTTCGCACGATTTGCGCATGCGCATGCGATTCGCGCATATATAGAACCAATGGTTCGCTATGGTATCGGTCACATGTCCGCTTTTTATGCGGATATGCGATAAATTATAGGACACGACGATTCGCAGATCGCGCCTATCTGCGTTTGGCGTTTTATGTGCGCACCAAAATCATTTTTTTCGCTGGCCAGTCTAAGTTTCATGCGCATTTTGATGCGCACGGCGATTCTTCTCCGGTCAGACGGGCGTTTTGCTGCAACGTTTAACGCGGCTAGGTGCAGATTTTTCCCGCGATTTTTCGCCCCCGGTCACGCGATTTGCGCATGCGCATCCGACATGCGATCCGCAAATCGCGCGAAAAAACGCCCGTCTGACTAAGGCCTAAGGATGGGTCACTACTAGAGATAAGCGAGCATACTCGTCCGAGCTTGATGCTCGTTCGAGTATTAGGGTGCTCAAGATGCTCGTTACTCGAGACGAGCACCACACGGTGCTCGTCTAGATGAAATGAGCACTGACCATTGAATTCAATGGAGCCGGCAAAACAGCCGGCTCCATTGAAAGCAATGGGCTGCCGGCTAGTGTGGGATGAATTTTTGGGAAGGGCTTAAAAATATAAGCCCTTACCTAAAAATCATCCTAAAATGTGTAAAAAGTAAAAAAGAATATATACTCCCCTTGTCCCGGCAGAACGATGCTAGCCCATTGAATTCAATGGAGCCGGCAATACAGCCGGCTCCATTGAAAGCATTGGGCTGCCAGCGAGCGCGGGATGAATTTTCGGGAAGGGCTTAAATATATAAGCCCTTCCCTGCAATTCATCCAGAAATGTGTAAAAATAAAAAAAAATATATACTCACCTGCTCCCGGCAGACGGAGTCCAGCCGCGGCCGGCGGCAGTTCTCCTGAACTGCTCTCTGTAGTATTCAGCAGCTGGGGATTTAAAATCCCCGCCTGCTGAATGAGCTGCCTCTGATTGATCACAGCCTGACCAATCAGAGGCAGATCTCACTCACACCCATTCATGAATTCATGAATGGGTGAGTGAATGCTGCCTCTGATTGGCTCAGCGCAGCTCTCAGCTGAATGACAGCAGTTCAGCACCACAGTGCAGGGGACAGCAGGAGAAGACGCGGCTGTGCCCCGGCAGCTGAAGGGAGGTGAGTATCTATTTATTTATTTTTTTTTAATCACTTTTAATTCATTTCCAGGGAATGGCTTATATGTAAAGCCCTTCCCTGAAAAAGAATTCAGGTGTGCCAGCGGACCATTGTCTTCAATGGAGTCGCCGGCAGCAGCAGCGGTTCCATTGAAGAGAATGCCTGCATTTTTATTCTTTTTTACACTAAAATCTTTCTTTTTCAGGTAAGGGCTTATATTTATAAGCCCTTCCCGACAATTCATCCCGCGCTCGCCGGCAGCCCATTGCTTTCAATGGAGCCGGCTGTATTGCCGGCTCCATTGAATTCAATGGGCTAACATCGTTCTTCTCTGCCACAGCTGTTACAGCTGTGGCAGAGGAGAACGATCGTTGTGCTGACAGTGGGGGGGGGGGGGGTCACACTCTTGCCACTATTGTGGCTTAATAGTGAGACCTCGGAGCCCAAAATGCAGCCCTGCATGTTGCTCCTCGCCTGCCCTATCCATTTCTGTGTTTTTTACATGACTTTGGTGATTTGCTAAGATTTTCACAAATGAAAACCTTAGCGTAGCACCAGTCATATACAAAAATGCTCGAGTCACCCATTGACTTCAATGGGGTTCGTTACTCGAAACGAACTCTCGAGCATGACTGAAAGTTCGACTCGAGTAACGAGCACTTGAGCATTTTGGTGCTCGCTCATCTCTAGTCACTACTTAGTCCATTGCTGTGTGCTTGCCCCCTGGGTGCTGCCTGGAAAACCCCTTTAAGACATATTAGAACATAACCCTTAACTCGTTGAGGTCTGTGAAATAAAGTGTATTTGCATCTGAAATGTAATTGACCAAATGTTAGTAAATTAGAAATGGAAGCAACATTTAACAAATATGTTTCTTTTACATACAACAATATTGACATTTTTTTCTATTGAGTTGTATTGGGTATTTTGAAAAAGTGATTAGGTAGTGTATACAACTTTACATTGGGTGTCTTTTCTCAGTATGTAGTAGAGAAAGCAAGTAGGATGCTTTTCTGAATAGCCTGAGGAATTACCAGCAGAAAGAACGAGATTGTGATCCCACTGTATAGAGCTTTATTCAGGCCATAACTGAAAAACTATCTGCAGTTCTGGAGACTTCACCTACAAAAACCACAAAAACAAATGGGACAAGAGCTTCGTGTGTAGGATATGGATTTCCTGGGAAAGTTAAAAAACATCAGTGATGCACCCACCTATTGGGGTTTTAAGTTGCACAACCATTTAGTATGCAATATGGGTAAATTAAGGTACAGAAAGTCACAGCTATTTTCAGTTTGGGATAGTGCCTCAGGAAACTTTGTGGGATACGGCAGAAAAAAAAAAACATTGTTGGTATTGGCAAATGTAAGATGAATTGGTAGGGAATCCAGGTTTATAGCTAAATATTCTTCATCAATATCGATATGCAATTATTTTCTACCTAATCTCACCTACAAGAACACATTGATGAAATAGAACAAGGTGGAAGGACTTAAGCATACAGGAAATACTAAAATAACTTAATTTGTAGAGCCTGAACAAAAGAAGCAAAAAGGGAAAAATGATGGAAACCTTCATATATATTACGAGATAAAAGAAGGGGGGGGGTATAATGTGAACCTTTTTTTCAATGCTACAGGAGGAAAGAAGGGAGATGGGGTTCAGAAAGGAAACCTTTATATTTGTTATAGGAGGAGGGAAGGGAGAGGGCAACATGATGGAAACCTTTAAACATGTTACAGGAGGAAGAAAGGGAGAGGGGGACATGATGGAAACCTTTATATATGTTACAGGAGAAAAGAAGGGAACGGGAGACATGATGGAAACCTTTATATATGTTAGAGAAGGGAGAGGGGGACATGATAGATGCCATTGAAGATGTTACAGATGGAGAAAAGGAAGAGGAGGACATGATGGGAGCCATTATATATCTTACAGGAGGAGAAGAAGGAGAGGGGGACATAATGGAAACCTTTATATATGTTACAGGAGGAGAGAAGAGAGAGAAGGACATGATGGAGACCTTTATATATGTTACAAGAGCAGGGAATGGAGATGGGGACATGATGGAAATCTTTATATATGTTACAGGACAATAGAATGGAGATGGGGCATGATGGAAACCTTTATATATGTTACAGGAGGAGAGAAGAGAGAGGAGGACATGATGGAGACCTTTATATATGTTATAGGAGGAGAGAAGGGAGAGGAGGACAAGATGGAGACCTTTATATATGTTACAGGAGGAGAGAAGAGAGAGGAGGACATGATGGGGACATTTATATATGTTATAGGAGGAGAGAAGGGAGAGGAGGACAAGATGGAGACCTTTATATATGTTACAAGAGAAGGGAATGGAGATGGGGGCATGATGGAAACCTTTATATATGTTACAGTAAGAGAGAAGAAAGAGGGGAGACATGATGGAAACCTTTGCATATGTTACAGAAGGAGAGAACGGAGAGGAGGGACATGATGAAAACCTTTATACATGTTACAGGAGGAGAGAAGGGAGAGGAGGACATGATGGGAACTTTTATATTTGTTACAAGAGGAGGGAATGGAGATGGGGGCATGATGGAAACTTTTATATATGTTACAGGAGGAGAGAATGGAGATGGGGGCATGATGGAAAACTTTATATATGTTATAGGAGGAAATAAGGAGAGGGGAACATGAAATCTTCTCTGCTTCTGTTTCTTTGACAGTATCACTAAGACGCGCCAACTGTTAAAATAAAGTCAAGTTATTGGATAAATTATTAGAATGGCATTCCAGACAGTTCATGCACTAGTTAACATACTAATTCAACTCTTCACAATTCCCCAAAAAAGTTAGGTGTGTCTACTCAACATTTAATACAGAAATTGCTCTAAGCACTGAACTATGATTTTAGCTGTATTCTTTTCAAGATGTTTTCTAGAAAGGTCATTCTATTGTAAGACATGAGAAGCAATGAAAGGAATATTTTATTAAAAATTGATTTTGACCTTAACAAATAGTGAATTCACCTTTAACCAAAAAAAAAATGTTGCAAAATCCAATTGACTATTACCATTGTATGCAGTAATTAAAGTTGTCTCGTTTTCATAAATACAGAAGCCTTGCGGATTTAAGCTTCCATCTGACCTTGTACTGTTTAATAATTTAGTTCGGCTGAACTGAGCACTAGTACAAGTAAAACGAAGATTTAGCAGCTATTTTGAGTCACGGAAAAATAAAAATAAACAATAATTTCTATTTTAAGTGTTCGCACAGTATCAGTAAGGTCAATACAAAGATCAAGAACTGCTAACAATGTAACAGGAAATGAGCTGTGAATAATTAGATGGCAATCATAACAATAACGTAGACACCAATAACAGTTTTACGAGATTTAATGGAAGTTCCAAGCTTTTGCATATTTGGTCATTTAACTTTGCAATTATGGAACTCAAACCACAAATATATGGACAGTGCAGTATCAAAAATATCCAAAGCACTAATGTTTTTCATAGGTTGCTGTAACATAATTCATGATTGTGAAGTTATACATGCAAGAAATTGGTTTAGACAAAATACTGATCAATGTCTGAAACGACTGTGATAGCAAACGTGTTAAGGGCATTCCCGCCTCAGCTCTTCATGGAAACTGCAGCAGCTTTTGGAAAAGGCCAAGTGCTATAGCCAAGCGCTGCTTCTGAAGCGAATGGGAGCAATGGAAACAGCCTAGCACAGCACGATACAAGCAATACGCATGTGAAAATGAACACAGATGTGAGTGAACCAATATAAAGCAATGGGCTTTTAGCACAGCATATTACGTGCGCAAAAAATACACGCAAATACATGGTGCACATACACTCATGTGACTAAGCCATTACTCAGGGAGTTACAGAAAAAGCATAGTGCACTGTGCTACACTGTTTTTGTAGCTCCTATTCACTTTAATGGGAGCTACAGTACATAACAGTGCCTGCCTAAATGCTCAGCTCTTTCCATAGGTTCTAGTTGGGTGACCAGTAGGCATAGCAGTAGTTTTGCATCTAAGCTATTAAAAACTGAGTTCCAAAATAGCCCAATAATACCCTGATCATGTTCCTGGATATATAGATGGATACTAAGGTGATTCATATTGTGAATTACAACAAACCAGGTTCTAAAATGTTTTTGCACTTAATTTTAAAGGTCATAGACACATAGACAGTTGGGTCCAAATTATTCTTATTTCTAGATTTTTCTATTTTTTTACAGCGTGGAACGATTGGCTAAAATCTGATCATAACAAAATCTGCCAGTGAGGTTTCTTGTTACTCTACAGATACCATTTTCAATATACAATTTTTTTCCACTTTCTGGGTAACAGAAGTCTTATAATTCAAGTGTTACCTTTAGCGTTTGTAAATGTTATCCTTATTTTTTTCTTTAACCCTTCTTATGACAGTATATATGATTCTCAGGATATTTCTCATATCACAATATTTTATTTTATTTGGATACACTTTTGTACAATTTTAGGCCTTAATCAGACGGGCGTTTTTTCGCGCGATTTGCGGATCGCATGACGGATGCGCATTCGCAAATCGCGTGACCAGTGCCCCAAAATCGCCCGAAAATCTGCTCCTAGCCGCGTTTCATTAGAAACGGGCCGGAGCTGTCCAGCGCATTGCATTCAATGGAGCCGGCAATACAGCCCGCTCCATTGAAAGCAATGCGCTGTGGGCGACTGTGGGATGAATTGTTGGGAAGGGCTTAAATATATAAGCCCTTCCCTGCAATTCATCC
This sequence comes from Eleutherodactylus coqui, assembly GCF_035609145.1. NCBI lineage: Eukaryota > Metazoa > Chordata > Amphibia > Anura > Eleutherodactylidae > Eleutherodactylus > Eleutherodactylus coqui. Next base: position 71,644,657 of record NC_089843.1, on the reverse strand, counting down.
AGAAATGTGTTAAAATAAAAAATATATATATACTCACCTGCTCCCGGCAGCCGGAGTTCCGCGCGGCCGGCCTGCAGTGGGTGTGAAGGGGGTGTGAGTCAGACCTGCCCCCTGATTGGCTTAAGCCCTTCCTGACAATTCATCCCGCGCACACCGGCAGCCCATTGCTTTCAATGGAGTCGGCTGTATTGCCGGCTCCATTGAATTCAATGGGCAAACATCGTTCTTCTCTGCCACAGCTGTTACAGCTGTGGCAGAGAAGAAGGATTTGTCCTCTATATGTTCTCAATGGGGTCGGCGCTGCTGCCGCCGGCCCCATTGAGCGCATATAGAGAAGAGAACAGGAATCGCAGATTGCAGATAGGTGCGATCTGCGATTTCTGTTCTATAAGTTATCGGACGAGCGCATAAAAAGCGCTCATGTGTCCGATACCATTGCAAAGCAATGGTTTTAAAAAATCGCCGGACGCATGCGCAAATCGCGCGAAAAAATGCCCGTCTGACTAAGGCCTTACAGTGCAGCAAAAAGCTCTTGTTTTTAGTAATTCGTATGTCTGAACCTCACAATGTGTTCAAAACCTGATACCAAGCCATCAAAACATGAACCGAGAATATTCTTGTGATGTTACTGAATGCTTGGCCACAGTGCCCCCTAAAATTTGCAATGGAGTTGAGGTCAGGTGGCTGTAGGAGGAACTGCATGACCATCTTTGTTATTTATTTGTTAGTCTTTAAGTCTCACAAAGTTTTGATGTATTTTCTTATCTTGCTGCATTGCAGTAAGATTTCTGCACAAATATCTACACTGTATCTGAGGGTATAGCATATTTCTTTAGAACAAAGAGGTGCTTTTCCTTTGAAAGGATATAGAATCATAGAATGATGGAGTTGGAAGGGATCTCCAGGGTCATCGGGTCCAACCCCCTACTCAGTGCAGGATTTACAAAATCATCCCAGACAGATATTTGTCCAGCATTTGAATACTTTCATTGAAGAAGAACTCACCACCTCCCGTGGTAACCTGTTCCACTCATTGATCACCCTCAACCTCAGAAAGTTTTTTTCTAATATCTAATCTGTGTCTCCTCCCTTTCAGTTTCATCCCATTGCTTCTAGTCTTTCCTTGTACAAATGAGAACAGGGCTGATCCCTCTGCACTGTGACAACCCCTCAGATATTTGTAGGCAGCTATTAAGACTCCTCTCAGCCTTATATAGTAGAATTGAGAGTGTAGCTTCAGAGTGGACAATCCCCTCCAAACTTGAATTTTCCTAGCACTGTTTTATTGTTCTTTTAATAGACTTTTATCATTATCTCATTTGAGTATTTTTGATTCTGTATCTTTAAACCATGAACAGATATTAGGAGGTATTCAACATATACTCATAGTTTGGAAAGTCTTTATTTTACACCTAGCAGAGTCTGACATTTAAAAGTATTTTTAAATGATGATATTTATATACATGCGCACTCCAAACACATCTGTTTGCAAGAACTATTGGGACCTGGAGGCTAACCTGGTATCCATGTATTGCCAGTTTCATTGAACATGGCTTGCATTCCTTAAAGGGGTTGCCTCGCGAAACCAAGTGGGGGTATACACTTCCGTATGGCCATATTAATGCACTTTGTAATGTACATCGTGCATTAAATATGAGCCATACAGAAGTTATTCCACTTACCTGTTCCGTTGCTAGTGTCCCCGTCTCCATGGTTCCGTCTAAAATCGCTGGCAGCTTGCTTTTTTAGACGCGCTTGCGCAGTCCTGTCTTCTCCTTTCAGCACGAGCCGCTTCAGTATGCTCCCCGCTACAGCTCTTCTGCGCATGCGCAGACGAGCTGTCACTGCTCGGGAGCGCGCTGGAGTGGCCATTCTGTACCATCCTCTGTTAGAGGAAGGTGCAGAAACTGGAGCTGCCGTCCTGAGAAGCCGCCCAGGTGTCCAGCTGTCCCGAGAAGCCGCCCAGGTAAGTGATGGGTCGGGGGTGATGTTCACTGACAGGTGAAGGCCCCGGAGCCCAGCGCTGGGCTCCGGGGCCTTCACCTGGGCTCCGGAACCTAGCGCTGGGCTCCGGGGCCTTCACCTGGGCTCCGGAACCTAGCGCTGGGCTCCGGGGCCTTCACCTGGGCTCCGGAACCTAGCGCTAGGCTCCGGAACCTAGCGCTGGGCTCCGGGGCCTTCACCTGGGCTCCGGAACCTAGCGCTGGGCTCCGGGGCCTAGCGCTGGGCTCCGGAACCTAGCGCTGGGCTCCGGAACCTAGCGCTGGGCTCCGGGGCCTAGCGCTGGGCTCCAGAACCTAGCGCTCGGCTCCGGGGCCTAGCGCTGGGCTCCGAGGCCTAGCGCTGGGCTCCGGGGCCTTCACCTGGGCTGAGGGTCTAGCGCTGAGGAGCCGGGAGCGTAGCGCTGGGGAGCCGGGGGCTAGCGCCGGTTACCTGCTGCCTGGCGGTGGGTGACTGGTCGGCGGCTGCGGTGGGTCCGGTCGGCGGCTGCGGGGCGTCGTGTTGTCATGGAGACACAGCTGGCAGCGTCTCGGGAGCGTGCACGTCGAGCTGCAGCGAGCGACGGGAAAAGAGCCGGCGGCCATCTTGGGGAAACTTTTATAAGTTGCTGAAACGCTGGAACGGTAAGTACAAACCAGCTAGAAATGTCTATTACAGGGGGGCTTAGTAATGTATACTTAATGGGGGGGACTGGGCAAAAAAAAAAATTCACTGCTTCCTCGAGACATCTCCTTTAAGGAATGTAAATTATTCTGTCTTGTGCAGTTGAATGCTGTAATAGACAAGAGGAAAGCTTTGTCTTACAACAGTTGACAGACTGGATATAAAATATTGGATAATTTAGCAGAAATATTATGTAGTGTCATCCCTTGTTTATAAACTTTACTGGAGACAATGGCAAGGGGAGTCCACCATGGAATAATGTTGGTGAAGTCTACTCTTGACCTCTGGGATTGAGGAACATTGACGGGACATGTTCTGCTTCATCGCAGCACTGGGTGCCTCTTATATGCTCCACATTTTAATTAGATATGTGTGGGCAACCAGTGCTTCTATGTTTGAATATGCAACCAAGTTCAACAAATTTTCTGTGCCACTCATAAATTTGCTTGTGAGGTGGCTGCTTTTGGAATTGATGTTGCAATTTACGTTGCACTTGAACAATGGATTTACACGTAACAAACTCAAGCACACAAAGCAATTTCTCCTGTAGTGTTGCCATTTTACTATAAACTGTAAACAACAAGAAACAGTTCTGCAGTGTGGCAAAAATTTAACTTACTAGTATGTCATGAAAAACTGTGAACCTTCCTTTTTTCAGTGGTGTGTGGAATCTAAATTATTCTGTCCCGTGCAGTCGAATGGTCTAATAGACAAGAGGAAAGCGTTGTCTTACAACATTAGACAAACTGGATCTAAAATGTCATCCTTTGTTTATAAATTTTACTGGAGACAATGGCAAGGGGAGCCCACCGTGGAATAATGTTGATGAAGTTTACTCTTGACCACTGGAACTGAGGAACAACTCAAGCACACAAACAATTTCTCCTGCAGTGTTGCCATTTTACTATAAACTGTAAACAACAAGAAACAGTCATAAAAAACTGTTTATGTCATAAAAAACTGTGAACCTTCCTCTTTTCAGTGGTGTGTGGATTGTGTACCTTTCCTTTGTAGATTGTTTGTAATAAAATCCCAAAACCTGCTCCTTCTTTTTGAATAGCCTTGTATAGTGTTGCTTTGCTTTTCCATATCTTGCTGAAATATTATATGTAGATTCTTTACATCTTAGATGTCTTTTGATAACTTGCATGTATATCTACTTTGTAGCACTTTAAGCAAAACATATAGATATTTAGCATGATTGTGTATGAGAACCCATTTATTCTTGCCATGCAGCTGGAAAAATAGCGCGTTTTGCAGTACTATTTTCCTCTTTAAAAAAAACAGGAACCTGACCGAATGGAAGCAAACAGAAACTTTTCCGTTTGCTTTCCATTTTTATGAAACCCCATTGAAATTACTAAGTGAAAAAACAGATCCATTTGTTCAGTTTTATTTCAGTTTCTCTCTTACGAAAACAGAGCAGAAATGGAAACCCTGAATTGAGCCCCATTGAAAAATGTGCTCAGCCTACAGGATGTTTGGAAGTGAGTATCTGAGTTGTTGAAGAATAGCCAAAACGTCACAAGCTGTGCAATAACTTTAATAATTGCTGATGCTGTGTTGATATCTCTATTGATTTCTTGCAGTACTGATTTGGAAGGTGGTGATGGCAGGGGACAACAACCATGTTTCCTTATATCTCAGAATTTCACTGTGTACTGTCCACTGAGTCACAGATCTTACACAAAATGTGACTGTTCTCAGTAAGAGAAATCAAGTAATCTTGTAGATATTATGCAAGATTACTTGGTTTCTTTTACTTTGAACAATCACATTTTGCTCTAGTGGCTAACATGGTATCAAACCGTTTTTTTAGATATTACACAGACACCTTATCTTGATGATGCCAACCATGTTTGACCGGTAGTCTCACACCAGATTAACCTCAAGAATTTTCTATGGCTGGAGAGAACTTTTCTCCTGACTGACAATTTACATGCGCACTCAAGGACTACATCATCACACAATTTCTTGAACTTTCAAGAAGAGGCTTTTGTATGTCAATGGTCAATCCCCCGTATGGATCCACACTGTGCTACACACTACCACAACCATAACTAATATGGCCAATAACTTAAAGGTAATCTGTATTAATTACACAAAAGAGTTAACATAAAACAAGTAAAGGAAAAAAGGGATTGGGTTAGCCCCCCCCCCCCCCCCCACCCCTCTTACACCACAATAAATTAATATTGTAATTTGAGGGACTACTTTATTGGTTTAGGCCCTGCCATGTCCAGGTGTCAGAGGGACTTTCTTCATACCTTAGCTATAATACAGTTTTCTTCTTGTCTGTTCTCCCCTCCATTCTCCTGCATCCATAGTTTCAGGTGCCAGCACCGTGAATCTGTCAAGTGGGTGGTCTTCTCTGCTCACTGTCAATGGGTGGCATCAGTGATAGGAGAAGACCTGCGGTCACCCATTGACAGTGAGGGGAGGAGATAGCTCACTTGACAGAGCCACAGCACTGGGAGCCAAATCCAAACAGAATGGCAGAGTTGAAGCGGACAGACAAAAAAAAAGCTGCCCTAATGGACTGCTGCTGCAAAGCTATCCGGCTTTCCTGACTTGAGTACATTACAGGTGCGCTGCAGTAGTCTATATAAATATATATTTAGTTTTATTGTTATTATTATTGTTATTATTATTTATTTATCATTCCACATCTGTATTTTTCTGTTTCTTCATATGTTGCATAATATAAAAACCTGCTGGCAGTTGTAGCTTTTTATACTTCAATACAATTATGCCTGGAGCCACATACTCATATTATTTTTCATATCCTACTGATCAGACATCGCATACATTGTGTCCTTTTAAAATGATTTGTTCTCAGGAGGTTTGAATCTTAGATTATGTTTAAGCACAGGAAAGGGACTTAATGTTGACTATGTCACTAAAGCAAGCTTTGTACAGTATTTTATTAAACTATGCGAGGGTTAAGTCAGGATTTATGTCTCCCTCCTTAGTTTGCTTTCAGATAACGGCACATGTCCAAATTAAAATTACAACAGAACTGGGATTCTGTTCTCCAGTAGCTTCCACTGGCGTTAAATATATTTTGTGTATGTAAAGTGATTGTGTATGCTTTATTGCGGGAGATAAAAATGTTCAGGCACTCCAGTCTTCCCAGTTAATATAAACAAATGCAATCAATCTCGCTGAGCTGTGGGACATATTTGTTTGCTTACAATTAATTTTGCCAACAGAGGGAGGAAAAGTAAAATGATCTCTATAGAGTAAGGTGGCATCATATCCCCTCTATATCATACATTCTCTTGTTATTAGACAGACAACTACAAATAAAATGTTCATGGCTCATTTAAACCACACCTAAAATTGCCTTTTTATATGAAGGGAAAATGGCAGTAGTAGATTGGCAGTGGTGCGTGAGATTAATGTATTAATCACTCAGCCTATATTTTAAAGGATTTTATTGCACTACAAGACCAAATACGAAGGGATGAGAGTATTAATACTTAAAAATATGCAGTTAGGACTCTAACTTCATCTTAACCCCTTAGTGATAGCCTTTACACCTTTATATTGACCTCACTAATGGGCTTTAAATCTGCACGTACATCTTTTTTAAGGCAGTTGGGTGATTGACTACTGACAGCGAGGCTCCCGCTCTGCCAGGAGTGGAGAAACTTCAGATCCTGACAGCACTCCACTCCACTGACAGCAATCAATAGCAACTGCAGCATATAAGCAGATGATAGGGGCAGAGGGCTCCTTCTGTCACCCATTGGCACTCTGCAAGGCGATCACAAGGTATCCAAAGGGTCCAACGGAAGCTAGTAGCCTGATAAAGGCTTCCATGTCTACTATGTAACTCAGCCTATTTGACCCCACCTCTGGCAGAGTCTACAAGGCGGCTGTCATAGGTTTAGCAGAATGCAGTACATATGTAATGCAAAGTGTTATCCTAGTGATCAAATAATTGCATCTTCAAGTTCCCTCGAGGGACTAAAAATAGAGTCAAAAAGGTTCAATTAAAGAAAAAAAACAATAAAAAATACAAAATTTTTCCACAAAACCCCCTTTTTAAATGGCTAAAGTACCAACAATAAAAAACCCACAACATATAATAGATATTACCACATTTGTAATGACCCAGATAATGAAAATATTTAATTTATCTCAGGTGAATGCTGTAAAAATTATTTTAAAATGTAATGCCAGAATTACTATTTTTTCTTTTGCCTCTCAAAAACCTAATAAAAATCAATCCAAAAGTCATATGTACCTCAAAATGGTACCAATGAAAAACTACAACTCTTTCCACAAAAAAATAAGATCTCACATAACTCCATGGCCAAAAAAATGGTAAGGGTCTTAGAATGCGGAGATATGGATTTGATTGTTTTTCTTTAAAAATGGGTTTTTATCGTGCTAAAGTAGTAAAAAATAAAAATAAATCTTTATAAACTTGGTGACACAGTAATTGTGCTGATCCAGATAAGAAAGTTATTTTGCAATTTTTACCGAATGCCATAAAAACAAAACACAAAAATCAATGGCAGAATTTCTGAGCAAAATTCCATCTTCCCCCCAAAAAATTTCTAAATGTTATACAATTCATTATATATACCCCGGAGTGGTGCCCTTACAATATACAACTTGTCCCACAATAAACTATGACTTCATATGGCTATGTCAATGAGTTATAGCTTTTGCAATATGACAATAAAAATTGCTTGGCCCTTAAGGTACAAAATAGGTTTGTCACTAAGGGGTTAAACAAGAAATAACTGGAAAGATTTGTATTCCTCAAAATAATGCTTCATGCATTGCTTTTGGTTCCTCTAAACATCAGTTTCTTAAGATCTATGTTTCTTATTCTATGGTGGGGACTTTAAAAAAACAGCGGAACCTGAAATACAAGCTGCCTTATATGAAAGGGTTTCTCCAGTACCACTAACATATGTACATGTGTCTGGAGGTTATTGGAATTCTAGATAAGGCTTGGAAACCAAAGAACAAAGAAAAGTGAATATTATTTATGTATTTATAGTCTCCTTAGATTTCCTCTCCCTATGTCTCTTCAAGGACAATGCAGTCAGATATTGTGAGGGACTGACAATGGAGAACAGCTGGATCTAAATATAAAGTTTTGCATCTCATGTTCTGTTAAGATAGAGAAATATAGTAAATCTAACCTGAATTTGACTGTGTGCCAAGCCAAAGGTGACTGTCTGTATGAGAAATGACAAATCTAGTATTTGGTGAGGAGGAGCATAGAGGTCAATTTACTCAATGGAAAGAAAGCTTCCTGTAGATCGCCCGTACCTAATCCTGAACAATATAGCAGGGTGTTTGATAGATAATGTTATAGACTATGGACTTTTTGGCCTTCTTTGTTTTTTTTTTTATATACACATACTACAGACTGCCAAAAAATAGCAGTCCGTATTCTGTTGACTGATTAGTAGGTCAATACTATATATATATATCTCTCTATCCCAATGTTTTATGCGAATCCTGAATGATATTCACTGCTCAGTTTTTCTGAAACAAAGTTTGTAGTCCTTTACATAGACCTAGGGTTGTATGGATGTGCAGTAAAAGGGGGTCACCTGGGGGGAACATTTTTTTCTCCAAAACCGGCTAAGCCTCCAGTACCAACATAAAAGAAAACATACTTAATTACAGATACAATAGAGAAAACAAATAAATGGACAGGGGACCTGATATGAAAAATCATAAATAAATAATAAACATAATTAACTAGAAAACATAAATATGAGATTAAGATAACCTATTCTAGTTAAGATAAACAACAATGATTAATTATGCAAATGACATAATAGGGATGCATTAATCATTCTGTTACAAGGAAAAGGAAACATCCAACTGCATTGCTATCTCCTGCTTTCCAAGTTGTTGTTGTTGTTGGGACAGTAATGTAAGTGTTGCTATGTAAGTGTTTACAGAGCTAAACTGTTGAACAGGATCAGCTAATATACTGCTCAGTCCCATTACAGATGGGAGTGTGCGATTGGTTAGCCTCTCTTGAAATAGTTTTGGTTTCTGCAGTATGGTGTGGTTTAAAGCTGTGATAACATGTGCTCTTATCCAGTCTCCCTTACTCTAGTTCCAAATATCAAGTTCTGGTCTAATCTCTGTTCCAGCCTTCACTTCCAGTTTCATTCTATTTACTATCATCCTCATCATGTGTTTACCATACCCTGTGCTCCAGTCATTTAATAGTGATTCCCCAGTTGCATTTGTCTTTTCACTATGTTGACACATGCATCTATCCAGAGGCATAACTTAAAGCTACTGGGCCCCAATACAAAATCTGTAACACGGACCCCAACTATGCTTTACTCATAGTACTGGGCTCACTATATGAGAGGCCTTATGGGCCCCCTAAAGTTCCTGGGCCCGGGTGCAACCACATCCTCTGTATCCCCTATAGTTAGACCCCTACTTTTATCTATATTTCTGGCAATGATATTGTTACGCTATGTATGTCCTGGGGGTATATAACTACTGGAAGACATTAGTAGCAAGTAAAGGTTACTGTTAAAGGTGAAGTTGAGTTGTGCCATTTAGTGTTCAGCCAGCATCGTTACAATTTTAATTAATTTTCATATGTAGGTGGTGATTTGATTGGTCCCCTGTTCATATATGTTTTATTGTTCTTTTCTTTGTAATGTTTAAAATATTTGCATGTTCCTTCATGCCAGGAACATGAATTGGCTATATGATGCTATATGTATGTCCTGGGGGTATATAACTACTGGGAGACATTAGTAGCAAGTAAAGGTTACTGTTAAAGGTGAAGTTGAGTTGTGCCATTTAGTGTTCAGCCAGCATCGTTACAATTTTAATTAATTTTCATATGTAGGTGGTGATTTGATTGGTCCCCTGTTCATATATGTTTTATTGTTCTTTTCTTTGTAATGTTTAAAATATTTGCATGTTCCTTCATGCCAGGAACATGAATTGGCTATATGATGCTATATGCAGGAAGGGCGGGCATATACATTGTCAAGCAATGCTCTTGATGATATTAAAGGGTTTGTTAAGTTCTGGAAGAGTGAGTTCCAGGAGAATCTAGGAAAAAGAAAGCATGTTCTGGCCACTTAGCAAGCTTGGGAAAATAGCCTATGCCTTTTACGAGACAAGCTTGGCATTGGAAGTAGTTCACTACTGTAGAGTGGTTATACAGGTACCTTAATTGCTGCAGTACCTTATCCCATTCCGATTCTTATGCCTAAGAGGAAAGAGCCAGGGCGTATTTGGTTTAATCAAGTTGCCTGTTGAATTGCACCAGATTATGAAGTAGGCACCTCATCTTGATGCAAAAGAGCAGGGCAACGCCTCGGGGAACCCTGCAACCTTCCCTATGCCCAGAGGTTTCTAGTGAGTATGAACACTATACCAGGCATGATTACTGCCCAAGAGTGCAGATATCTGCCCCTGTATCAACATCAGGCTGCCAGCTCTTCTATTACATATAGTTTCAAAGAGTCTTTTCCATCTACGAAACAGGTGAAATTAGTATATGTTGCATTTTAAACCCATCACACCTAACATTCATTCCACTAGGAATACTTCATCTGGATTATACCTTGTCATTATCTAACAAACATTAGCATGTTATTTAATATAATACATCATTACAGCAATATAATTAAACTCCATAAGACGATTGCCACATTTCAGTTCATTGTCAGACTCCCACAAAGACTATAGCAATTTTAGGATGAGAAAGAATGTTCCTTTGCAGCTGTAAAGCACAACATGATGGTGACCTCTTAGATCCATGTCCTAAATAAGAAAAGGGAATGAAAGTTAACAAAATGGTTAGGTGTAATGGTCAAATTTAATTAATAAATATATTATTTTTTTCTTAGTTATGCTTGAAAGGTTTTGCCTAGAAAAAAGAAATCTCCCTTCCCTCATTATTCAGCTCACAGCAGGAACAGCCCGAAGCTGCAGCAAATGAAATCTGGAACATCCTGTAGGTGAATTCTAATTGTTGCTCTTACTATGAAGGTGCATAGTAATCTCGTTGTCTCTCATCCATAACAGTCTGTTGGTAGATAGTATCTGAAAATGTATTGAAGGAAAGACACAAAGAAGTGGCAGTAACTTTTCATTGCGAAGCCACATGGTGCATATACAATGTATTCAGGTATATACTTGAATTATGTTACAGCACATGGCATTATACATGACTTTAGATGGCAAAGTCTAACATAATATTAGAATGAGCATTCATATTTTATATGTAGTGTCAGGAACAATATCAAGGAAAATGATTGTGTCTTCTTTATATAAAATCTGTTATGTTCTTTAGACTTTTATTGACAATTGAAGGCTTTGTGTTTTTCACCTTCAGAGCTCTGTAGGTTTTCTTGTTATTTCTTTCCAGCGTGGCTTTAATTTTGCGATAAGATTAAGGGCGGTAGGATATTATATAGAGATGAGCGAGCACCAAAATGCTCGAGTGCTCATTACTCGAGTCGAACTTTCAGTGATGCTCGAGAGTTCGTTTCGAGTAACGAACCCCATTGAAGTCAATGGGCGACTCGAGCATTTTTGTATATGACTGGTGCTCCGCTAAGGTTTTCATTTGTGAAAATCTTAGCAAATCACCAAAGTCATGTAAAAAACACAGAAATGGATAGGGCAGGCGAGGAGCAACATGAAGGGCTGCATTTCGGGCTCCGAGGTCTCACTATTAAGCCACAATAGTGGCAAGAGTGAGACCCCCCCCCCCCCCCCCCCGCACTGTCAGCATAAAGATCGTTCTCCTCTGCCACAGCTGTAACAGCTGTGGCAGAGAAGAACGATGTTAGCCCATTGAATTCAATGGAGCCGGCTATACAGCTGAGATCTGCCACTGATTGGTCCCTGCGCTGAGCCAATCAGAGGCAGCACTCACTCACCCATTCATGAATTCATGAATGGGTGAGTGAGAGCTGCCTCTGATTGGTGAGAGCTGTGACCAATCAGAGGCAGCCCATTCAGCAGTTGGGGATTTTAAATCCCCACCTGCTGAATACTACAGAAAGCAGTTCAGGAGAACTGCCGACCAGACGCAGCTGAACTCCGGCTGCAGCGGAAAGGTGAGTATAATTTTTTTTTTTAATTTTTACACATTTTAGGATGATTTTCAGGTAAGGGCTTATATTTTTAAGCCTCTCCCGAAAATTCATCCCGCGCTCGCCGGCAGCCCATTGCTTTCAATGGAGCCGGCTGTATTGCCGGCTCCATTGCATTCAATGGTCAGTGCTCGTTTAATCGAGACGAGTACCGCCTGGTGCTTGTCTCGAGTAACGAGCATCTCGAGCACCCTAATACTCGAACGAGCATCAAGCTTGGACGAGTATGCTCGCTCATCTCTAATATTATATTATTATATTATATACTATTTTTGCACAAAATCATGTTTATGGCTTTCTAATAAATGTTGACTTTTTAATTGACTCCTGAACTTGACAGTAAGGGGTCATTAATTATTATAGCTACACCGATGCCTTTATCCCATTCCAGTCACTGCATTGGTTGCCTATCCACTATAAAATACAATTTAAAGGAATTCTCTCATCAGTAAGGTGCCACCATACTGTTGCCTGCCACATTTAACAGGACCTGGATGTATATTTGCAATAAAGAGCAGAATATTAATTTCAGCAGAAACCTAAATTTATATTCTCCTGCAGCATATGGTAATTGGCCCACCTCGAGTGACGGGCCACATGAGCCATGAATCACAACTTCCAGTAACTTTGCACCATCTCTCTCCAGCTCCACCGCCTCTCCCTTCTGCTGACTTCAAGCTGTAGTGAGATCCCATGCTTGCACTATGCAGGCCTCTGCCACAACTGGAATTGGACATGCGGTGCTAATTCAAGATGTGGAACAGATAGCCAACCGGCACAAGTGTGGGATTTTGCTAATGTCAGCAGCAAGGAAATGTGGCAGAGATGTGAAGGGGGTTTGCATAACTATTGGAATCTGTGATTCATGCAGCCTGTCTCTGTGACTCAAGGCAGGTCAATTACTGTACAGTGTGGGAGAATATAGAAGTAAGTTGCTGCTAAAGTGAATATTCTGCTCTTGATTAAACACAAATGCCCAGGTTTTGTTGCATGTGGTGGGTATCACAGTAGTGGCATCTTAGTAAGAGAAATTCTGACAGAATTCCTTTAAAGAGGTTTTTCCACAAAAACAAATTATGCCCCAGCCACAGGATTGGGTATAACTTGCTGATCAGTGGGGTCTAGCCACCGAGACCACCACAATTCTTCAGAACAAGGGTCCAGAACATCCTGCATTGAAGGCAACAGCAGTTGCACGCGTGTCTCTCTAGTTCATTCATTTCAAGGGGACTACTGGAAATGGAATAGTTCAAGAGCCCAGTATTGAAATGAATGGTGCAGTATTGTGCATATGCAGCTGTCAATGCCTTCATTGTGGAATGCTCCAGATCCCTGTTCTTTGGATTGGTGGTGTTGGGGGGGGGGGGGGAGCTGTCAGAGCCCCCCCCGATCAGCTAGATATACCCACTCTTGTGGTTAGAGGATAACTTGTGTTCTTAGGACTATGCCTTATGGCTGCTTCCACACAGGCAACAACATTTTCTCGCAATGTGACAGTGCTAGAAATTGCATGTATGTGAAGCTTATGCTTTCCGATGGGTTTTTTTTTTACATGAACAATGTTTTGTAGTCTGCTACATTGCAAAAATACAAAATTACGACATGCTCTATACGGCTGCGATTTGCAGTGCTAGTTTTTTTAGAATAAATTTGCAATTTATTAGTCAGCCTTGTCTGTTTTAAAACAAACCAAAGACTCAGAAAATTGGGTTCATAATTCATAGTTTGGGTCCCAGCTTCCCAGGGAGTGGCAGCATGTTTATAAGTGACATTGTAGAATGCTGGAGTGCATTAGGCGAGATCAGGGGTTATTTGTGCTTTCGGTCTGCATGTGGACGGCCATTGATCAATTGTTTGGTGGAGCCACTGTGCTAGTGCCAGAGCACATGTGCACAACTTATTACAATGTGCAGTGGCATGGAAAAATACTGCAGGGTCAGGTCCATTCACAAGCTGTGTATCTGCAGCACACTACAGCTATGGGCACTAGTATAGCGGCTCTTCCAAACAGTTGACTGGTTGAGGTACCAGGTGTCAGTCTCTCCTTGGGGGGAGACAATGCCCTCCACAACCCACTCACCTACTCGGTGTCTCCACACACCTTCTAGGTGCTCTCGTTAAGAAGAGATGATACCCCTCCTCACCCACATCACAGGCCTCTTACTAGCTAAGCCAGAAAACTACTGCACACTGATGAGGGGCAAAGAGCTATATGTGTATGGTTTTCTGGCTTGGTTTCCTATTCCCAATCATTGTTTTAAAGACTTGTTTAAAGAGTCATACATTGATTTAAAAGGATTCTGCCATCGAATAGGTGGCGCTACAGAGGTATTGTTCCATCTTCCTTATTTGAATATATGACCCAGAGGTGCATGCATGGCCTTGTAAGTCTCCTCATTCACGTCCTAGGTGTCTCCATACCCCTGCTGGGTGCTCTCCTTAAGGAGAGATGACACCCCTCCCGACCCAGGTGTAAGACTCACACTGATCTAGTACTGTTGATCTATTCTGAGGATGGATCAACAGTGTAAGCCTGGCAATAATCCTTAAATTTTTCATATTTCTTATTTAATGGGTCTGAAGCATGAGCAGAACAGTGATTAATGTACCATATGTTAATTTTGCTTTGCAGTATATACTCTATGTGTCATAAAAGAACATAATGCAGTGGTAATGGCAGTCTTTTGTTGTATATGCTTCTTGAAACACAATACACTAAATAAAAAGTATATAAAACTCCATATTCACAGTTCATTTCAGAGATTTTCAATTTTGGGATTTAGTGGCCCTTTAAGTTCTAAAGTAAATTTATTTTAGTATGTAGTAGAAAAGAAAGATGTATTATATGATGTTAGTATATGGGAAAAATACACTTTCAGCTTGTACAGTAGTACACATTAAATTATGTTCCCTATTCTTTAACTATTCTTTACTTTTAAAGTTCATAGACTGTAACAATTTTACAGTATATTGTTTTTCTTCACTATTAGTTTCTATATTGATTCAAAACAAGTTTTTCATTTTCTGCTACATTTATTCCTGCTATTGCTGAGCAGTACAGTTGTTTCCATGCCCAGAATCAAGCAGTTCACGCTGTGTCATCATCAATATTTAGTACAGGGAATAAAAGAAAAATTAAAAATTATTATATCAAGGTTTGGTTTTATGGGAAATATACTGTAAAACAATAGTTCATAAAAATGTGACAGTGGTTATTGTTTAATTTTCTAGGTATGATGGCAAAGGGATGTTGCATTGAAAGTTACTTGTTTTTAAAGAAAAACAAAGTTGTAGAGCGCTCGTATAATATAGTATATGCGTAAATTAAAATCAATTCCTTTTATTAGATAACTTTAAAAACATAGTAGACAAAAATAGGGCACTACACATAACACATAAGATAGCCCTGACCTACCATCAAGGCCAGAGGCGCTACTGCTCTTACTCTAGACCAGAAAAATGCATATCAGAAATAGGCAGTACTATTAAAAGAAAGCAATAGCAATCAGCCTGCACTAGCCTTTGTGAGCCAGGCTTTTATCAGACCTTGGGAACTCCTAGTCTATGCCTGCTATCTCCATACAAAGCTGCGGCTGTTTGCTTATTGCCCAACCTACTAAGATCTGAACTATACAGAGAAGCTGCCTGTACATCACAGACTGCTTCCTCTCTCTAAAAAAACATAGAAAAAATATATAGATATCAGATTTGTATCATATAGAGATACCACCTATACATCAAAGGTCGTTCTCTCCTGAAAATATACAAATCTCGGACATGAGAAATGAATATCTCACCGTACTAGATCTATATTATATAGAGAGGCTGTATGACTGACCTCTCAGCAAAATACTTAGATCTCAGATCCACTCTATATAGAGAGACCACCTAAACATCAAAAGTTGTTCTCTCGTTATAATACATAAATCCTATATTAGGAAAAAGAACTACTCTTACTGTCTATACGGTTTCTGATAGAGCAACGCATCATTCTAAATTGAGTAAATAAAACTCTGGAATAGGCATCAAATTGTAACTAAAGCTACAATGAAACTCAATCTCCTGATGACCCGCTTAAACTAGCGGCGAAACGCGTCGAGATAATAAAGCACTAAAATCGGAGCCTACGGCTGCTCCAACTGAGATTATAAAACAAATAGCAAATACACTCTATTGAGTAAAAGCGTGATCATACAGTCACTCAATAGTCATTGGAAAGAATTTGGTCTCTCACAATACCAATGAAACTGTATGACACTACTTTATTTGATACAAAGAGGTCATGAGCCCTTATACGTTGGAGCTTGACCTGGAGTAAGAACCATATGTTTGCACTGCCAAGATAGAGGGCTCACACTCTTTGTATTTAGAAATTTGATTTAACCTTGACCTGAGTTCTATGATATAGCGACAGCTACTGTATCACTTTCTTAATACATATTATAGAGTGTCTTCTCTGAACATAAGAAGGGTACGGGAAAATTAATAAAGTAACGATAGTCGCTTATCTTGATTAAGATTTATATACCTCTGGCAATCTAGAGGGTTATGTGTAGTGCCCTATTTTTGTCTACTATGTTTTTAAAGTTATCTAATAAAAGGAATTGATTTTAATTTACGTCTAAACTGTGAAGGGCTTTGACGAAATAATTAGACTTTTTTTGCCTCTGTGACTATATAATATAGTATATGTTTTATGACAGGAGATATAATGTTAATGGGTTATGGGTATTATGAGTATGGTTATCATGGCATATTGTATGTAGAGCATGTCATCAGAATTACATACAGGAAGAACCGCTAGTATTGTACAGGTGATGTAATAATTGGCAGACATTACCACAGGTATCCTCTCTATAAGATATCCTGGAGTTATGACCTATTGGGGGATCATGAGGACTGGAGGTAACACTGTACTAGACAGTAAGAACCTTTACATACTGAACCTCTGCAGCTCCACAGGTTGCATATATGATATGTAAACCCCTAGATGTCATTGACGGGTATACCTTTCTTGGGGATCCCCTATCTATTATTCAGAAAGGAAAGTCACTGCAAATAGTGGCTATGTGTAAGAGGGAAGAGCCATGCCTTTTACTACTGTAGTGGCTCCCAACTGCTCAGACTAGCATCTGCTGCAGCTGCGCCAGGCTTCCCCGTCAGTCAGGGCAGGGGAGCGGAGAGTGAGAATACTGGCCTTGCACGAGAAACAGGTGCACGTCAGGGAAGTTAGGTGCTAGAAAGTGCCAGAAATTTACATTGCCTTCAACGCTGCGTGTTTGTAGCCCCAGCCTGCACCACTAGGGGAAAGTTTAGGGACTGATGTAATGAACTGTAGTGTTGCTGAGATTACCGCAAAGTGGGAAAGCTAAAGTGCTGCTGTAAGCTGCTGCTGCTGAAAGGGTGTGGCAGCCTACAGAATGGGCTGTTTGGACTGGTACAATATTCTGCAGCAGGAGCTGCACAGTGGGATTGAAGTTGGCTTGCTGGTTTGCTGCCTACACACCTAAGGCTGGGCTCAGACGGGACGGAAATCCCACAGAAATCTCAGGGCTTGACCGCACTGAAAAACTGCGAGAATTCCACGAGAGAGACTCAGCTTCAAAACCCTGGCATTTCACCGCAAGTTTTGGAGCAGTTCGGCCGCTGGCATTCCCCAGCTTTCTCTCCCCATAGAGAGAAGTGAGGCCGCAGCAAAAAAAAAAAAAGGAATTGACATGCCGCGGAATTGAATTCCACGCCACATGTCTGTCTCCGCCTGGCTATCCCGCAACGGATTGGCCACCCAATGTGGACGAGATTTTTGTAAAATCTCGTCCACATGGCTGGCTAGTCTAAGGATTAGGAGCCGTGGGCGGAATTGCTGCACGGAAATTCCACAGCAATTCCGTCCTGTGTGAACCCAGCCTAAGAGTTTATTGTCAGTGACTTGCAAGCAAGGACTAACCTCAGTAAAGCCACAAGGTCTGCACACTGCTAGGAACTGAATAGCTAGTCAGCCGGACCTGCTGCAATCAGCCACAGGATGACTTTAGTGAGCATTGGACACTTGTTATTTGAACAGCTGTTACCAATTCCAGACTTGGATATTCAGCAATGGATTGAGGAAGTGGCATTAAACAGAGCTGAGCCTAAAGTCTCAGAGATATTGATAGTAGCGTTGGCCAAAGTTGTCTTCCAGGATTACCGAAGTTTGGAAAGTGAAGTGTTGTTCCCTTAAATACCAACTGTGCATTACGTTACATAGGTTGTCTTTCTGTTCTACAGGATCGCTTCTTGAACTGTATTGTTGATATTGTTGTACCTGCTCTGACTCATGTTGTGCAGAGAGTTTTACTAACCCTAGGATTTAATTAGTCAAGCTCACAAAAGGTGATTCTATGGTAATGGTTTAAAGGGGTTGTCCCGCGAAACAAAGTGGGTCTATACACTTCTGTATGGCCATATTAATGCACTTTGTAATGTACATTGTGCATTAATTATGAGCCATACAGAAGTTATAAGAAATTTTTCACTTACCTGCTCCGTTGCTAGCGTCCTCGTTTCCATGGAGCCGTCTAATTTTCAGCGTCTAATCGCCAGATTAGACGCGCTTGCGCAGTCCGGGTCTTCTTCTTTTCTGAATGGGGCCGCTCGTGCCGGAGAGCGGCTCCTTGTAGCTCCGCCCTGTCACGTGCCGATTCCAGCCAATCAGGAGGCTGGAATCGGCAATGGACCGCACAGAAGCCCTGCGGTCCACCGAGGGAGAAGATCCCGGCGGCCATCTTCAGCAGGTAAGTAAGAAGTCACCGGAGCGCGGGGATTCAGGTAAGCACTGTCCGGTGTTCTTGTTTAACCCCTGCATCGGGGTTGTCTCGCGCCGAACGGGGGGGCTGTTGAAAAAAAGAAAAAAACGTTTCGGCACGGGACAACCCCTTTAATTACTTGGTATTACAGCAAATATTTATTTTCATTATTTTGTTCATAAATACATATTGTTTTTCAATGTAACTCTTTGTCACCATCAAATTCTGAATTGGCGTTGTAATACCTCTCACTTGAAACACCTGCTCTGAAAAAGATAGTGAAAACAAGACTGCTCATTTAACTTAACTGGCCCATACACTGAACACTTAAAGGGAGGTCCTAGTACCCTGTTGGGCCGTGCATAGCATAAATGCAAGATGTGATATAGGCGAGTATGTAGCTGTGATATGTGTGGGACACGATTGAGCTGAGAGAATGATAATAGAAAGGTATCAATGTACTTTTGTGATTAGGTAGTGAAGTGATCATGTGACTTTTTACTTGGGTCATTATTAGTTCAATGCACTTTTGTGAGGACATGTTATATCTGGTACAATGTACTTTTGTCCAGATGCTTGAATATGGTTAGAATGACTTATAGTCACAGGTTGTGCATGATCTCATCAAGTGACCATGCACTACAATGTACTTATGTCCAGATGCTTAAATGTCTTATTTAAATTGGATAGAATGACTTATAGTCACGGGTTGTGCATGATCACATCAAGTGACCATGCACTACAATGTATTTTTGTGAAGACATGGTATGTCCTGTCAGATGTTGTACTGAGTATGCATGTGCGTGATCATTTATATAACTGATCATGACTTGTATAATCATACTGCGCATAAGCGGATATATTATATAATCATAAAGTAGTATATAAAGAGGGGAATTTCCAGGGGAATTCTGGGACTCAACTTGTGGCCTAGCAGACGTACTGGCGTGTTCCTGGATTCCTCCTACCAATCATACCTGGAGATCCCCTGATTGCGGAGTGATGCTACAATATCCGGTGATGTATTGATGCTTATCTTTGTTACCCATGTGATCTGTATGCTTTATATGTTAATTAACAGTTTCACTTAAATTTATATACTAAAGAGTGAATAAACTCGTGATTTATATTTGTTTTACCTCAAAACTGTCTCAGTTTGCCTAGTTTGTATG
Source organism: Eleutherodactylus coqui (assembly GCF_035609145.1). Classification (NCBI taxonomy): domain Eukaryota; kingdom Metazoa; phylum Chordata; class Amphibia; order Anura; family Eleutherodactylidae; genus Eleutherodactylus; species Eleutherodactylus coqui. The sequence continues at coordinate 71,624,911 of NC_089843.1, read as the reverse complement.
CTAATGAGGCTGTAGAATTGCTAAATGTCGAGCAGGTAAGACAGTAGCCATACAGGTTCTGTATGGTATCCTCTGGCATATCAGTCCACATTTGCTGTAACTGAGCCTCTAGATCGTGCAAACATAGGCTGTCAAAGTTGGCATCCTAGATGGTCCCATACATGTTTTGTGACAAGGCAAGCAATGGAAATGTGACAATGTTATGGAGACATTCCTGTCACACCTTTGCTGTGCGCTGCTGAATATTATCTTGCTGGAAAATGCTTCTTGGAAGCCACCATAGGAGGAACACATATGGCTGAGGGCTGTCCTGAACACACCGCTGAGCTGTTATTGTCCCTTTTACCACTACTAGGGGTGACCGGCTGTCGTCTGTGATAGCCCCCCCAGACCATCACAGCAGCAGTGGGGGCAGTGTGCCAGTCTACAGCAAAGGCAGGATTCAGACACTGACCCGTAGGTCTCCTCCCTTCCCCCCTCCCCATCTGTACCCATACCCAGAGGCATAACGTGAAGGTTCGGGGCCCCGATGCAAAATCTGTAACATAGACCCCAACTATAATTCTTTATTCATGGTACTGGGCTCCCTATATGGAGAAGATAGGCCTTATGGGCCCCCCTAAGGGGGGGAACCGCATCCCCTGCATCCCCTATAGTTACGCCCTATCCATCTGCCATCTGTCACGCATCCCATGTTGAAAAAACAAATGTGTTTATCATATACAATTTTACTGCATGGTTAGAGAATGTATTGAATTGGTATAATGATGCCATTCAAGAAACTTTAATAGATGGATAGATGGATAGATAGACAGATAGATAGATATGAGATAGATAGATATGAGATAGATAGATAGATAGATAGATAGATAGACAGATAGATAGATAGATCGATAGAGAGATAGATAGATAGATAGATAGATATGAGATAGATAGATAGATAGATAGATAGATAGATAGATAGATAGGAGATGGATGGATAGATAGATAGATAGATATGAGATAGATAGATAGATAGATAGATAGATAGACAGATATGAGATAGATAAATAGATAGAGTAAACAAATGTTTCTATCTTGCTAGTAATGATCTTCAGCTCATCACATTTGTACTTCTCTGTAATTGAAAGCAAATGATCTAGTCATCAAGCATAATACATTCACAAAATATGTATTTCATTAGAACATATTTGAAATAGTACACATGTGTAGCTGTAATATTATAGACTCTTTATTATCTAGTGCATCTTTCATTACGTTTTAATGACTCTACTCTTAGTTCTAAACAGAGGTACATTTATTATCCTTAATAATGTAAAATATTGTTTGTCATGATTTCTACATTCTCTGAGACACTAAACTATAATTCTGATGTAAGATGTTAAGCTTTGCTGCTGCCTCCACTCCTGCAGTTTTATTACATTTTCTTGGATAATGATGACTTTCATTCTCCCAAAGCCCACTGAAGTACAACTTATATCTGAAGAGGAGGGGTTTTTTCTTTGACAATCCAGATAAAGGATATTCAATACCCCAAAATATCTAAGTAGAAAAATGTATTAAGGAAATTGTTTCCTGGATTGCAGGCTGTAAATCGCATTTTTTTGGTGCCTCCATGCCGTTATTGTCATTACAGACATACATCGTCTATCATAAACACTGAAAATTTAATTAAATTTTATATTCTTTACCAGCTCCTGGATATCTTGCTTTATAGCTCAAATCTAGATTTTAAGTTTTTATGATTTCTTGGTGTGAACACGTTTATTATTTTCACTACAATAAGCCTAAAAATAATCTAAGAAAGTGAAAGATTAAAAATGGGATTTTCAGCGTATTTAGAGTTAAAAAAAAAAAAGTTTTCCATGACTTTAAAAAAGGTTGTCTAACAGTTTAAGAAATTAAACTATATGCAGGAAAGGCTATAAAACAAACCATGTAGACCAGTTTAAAGATATTACAATTTATTTTTTTTTAGCAAATAAAGTGTTATGCTTTTCTATCTACAGCTAGAAGGACTGGAAGAGACAGAAACCCTGTGAGGCCTTAGTCACATGGGCATTTTTTCCCGCGATTTGCGGATTGCATGACGGATGCGCATCCACAAATCGCATGACCGGGGCTGAAAAATCGCCCGAAAATACTGCTCCTAGCCGCGTTTCAATAGAAACGGGCCGAAGCTGTCCAGCGCATTGAATTCAATGGAGCCGGCAATACAGCTGGCTCCATTGAAAGCAATGCGCTGCGGGCAATCGCGGGATGAATTTTCGAGAAGGGCTTAAATATATAAGCCCTTCCCTGAAATTCATCCAGAAATGTGTAAAAACAAAAAAAAATATATACTCACCTTGTCCCGGCAGACGGAGTTCAGCCGCGGCCGGCGGCAGTTCTCCTGAACTGCTCAGAGTAGTATTTAGCAGCCGGGGATTTAAAATCCCCGCCTGCTGAATGAGATGCCTCTGATTGGTCACAGCCTGACCAATTAGAGGCAGCTCTCACTCACACCCATTCATGAATTCATGAATGGGTGTGAGTGAGAGCTGCCCCTGATTGGTTCCTACGCTGAGCCAATCAGAGGCAGCACTCACTCACCCATTCATGAATTCATGAATGGGTGTGAGTGAGAGCTGCCTCTGATTGGTGAGGGCTGTGACCAATCAGAGGCAGCTTATTCAGCAGGCAGGGATTTTAAATCCTCGGCTGCTGAATACTACAGGGAGCAGTTCAGGAGAACTGCCGCCGGCCACGGCTGAACTCCGTCTGCCGGGACAAGGTGAGTATATATTTTTTTTTTGTACCCAAAGATATATTACTTACCCGAATCCCCGCTCTGCGACGACTTCTTTCTTCCTTCTCCAAGATGGCCGCTGGGATCTTCACCCACGATGCACCGCGGGTCTTCTCCCATGGTGCACTGTGGGCTCTGTGCGGTCCATTGCCGATTCCAGCCTCCTGATTGGCTGGAATCGGCACACATGACAGGGTGGAGCTACGATGACGACGTGGGACCAGCTCTCCGGCACGAGCGGCCCCATTCACAAGGCAGAAGACTGGACTGCGCAAGCGCGTCTAAAAACGCCAGAAGACAGCGAATTTAGACGGATCCATGGCGACGGGGACGCTAGCAACGGAGCAGGTAAGTGAATAACTTCTGTATGGCTCATAATTAATGCACGATGTATATTACAAAGTGCATTAATATGGCCATACAGAAGTGTATGACCCCACTTGTTGTCGCGAGACAACCCCTTTAAGGTCCAGAACTCTGGGTCCGCAATAGGAGAGTAGATATGTTTGTCATAGATAAGATATATGGCCTCGTTTAATTATTTCATTCATTCTTCATTCATCTATCAGTGTTAGAGTCCTGCGTGACTCATTTATATACTTTTCATCTAGATGTATGGATGATGTTTTTTTCTATTAAAAATTAATAAAAAGAGATTGCTTAAAAAAATATGTTGCTTTTCCCATACAGATGTGTCCTTCTTTACATGTCCTTTTGGCTCAACATATTCAGAGGTATGTGACGTAAGATGAACAGCTTCTCAAAAACCATGATTTTGCAATACTCTGTCATGAGATGTTTCTCTTAAATGTTATGTGCTTTCATCCAATAGTTGTACTGTGAATTGCAACCTGTCAAGGGTTTTGTTAGCATGTTGCAATTTTGAGTTGAATTGCGAAATTAGAATTTAGAAGGGTTGTCTCAGTTGTTTTTTTTTTATGTTAAAACCCTGTTCCGCATGCAGTAATATAACTAACCAACATATACTCACTTCTTCCTACTCCTCACTGTGTCCTGCGCTGCTGCTCCGAGTCTCCCCTCTGACATGCAGCAAAAATGATTGACGATGAGCTGAATGATGATCATTCAGTGTAAATAGCAGCCGTTCAGTATTGAACCGCCACTATGTTGAGTCAATGGAGATGGGCGGGGGAGAGCCAGGAGATAACACTCCTGCAGCCTCCCCGATGTGAGCATGCGATACTAGCTCCCATGCAGCAGCACTGCAACGAGTATGTGCGGGGACGAGTGTCGGGCATCATTCGCCTGACATTTATCCCGTCTAAATGGGCCTTTAGATAAGAGTGCACACATCTTGCTCTTGTCATTGTTACATGTTGTAGTTAGCTGCTGTCACTTGTATGAAGTGATGTAACCAGTGAGAAAAAAATAATAATCCTTTAACTTAATATGTTCTTTAATTTTATGATTAGAAGAAATGTCAGGAGGCTTTATAGCACATGTCAATAGTATTTTACCCAGAAACACATTTTCATACCGCCTAGCACATTATTAGGCCGCCTTCTTACATGGCAGAATCCGGAAAGGCATTCCGCAACTGAATATCCACAGGAATTCCATGGTGGAAAAATCCGCACCTAAATGGGGCAGATTTGGCTGCATTTTTAATTGCAAAACAGCTGCGGAATTAAACATTGTATTGCAAGTGTAGAATTCCGCAGTGCGATTTCGCAGCATAAATAGACATGCTGTGGATTTAGGATCCACAACATTTTCACAAAAATTGTGGATTGGTCACAGAAAATATCTATGCCATGTGAGGGTTGAGTAGGCGGCGCTCACTTATTCAGGTACTTGATGAAGGCCATAATATTGTAAGGCCGAAACGCGTCTACTGCTAAAATAAATACTTGGAACTACGTTTGCTGCAGCCAACGGTAATCTGTTACGCCTACTGGGATCGGGGGCGTCTATATCAAGGACGCCTCCGTGAAGTAAGTTCACTCTACTTTATTTTTATCTCCACCATTTCATTTGCCATACTGTATCCATACACTGGAGCGCTGAGGACTTTTCTTCTTTTTCTTTTGTCTACACCATGTAAGGGAGATTTTTTAAATCCCCTCCACATGACTTGTACTGTAAATCCTGCGGAATTTTCACAATGGAAATTCTGCATGTGAGAAGGCGGTCACATAGGAATGTCCTCACCATACTTAGGAGTATAGGCAACTGTTAAATTGTGTTTTGGAAGAAAATGTTCCTAGTCCATCCTTAAAATTTTTTTAAAAGGGATTTTCAAAGTTGTAGAATATCTGTACAACCAGCTCCCCATGCTTTAACATAGCATGCACATACTCACTTTTCCCCGCTCCTGCTCTGTCCCACACAAGTGCTCAGTCCTCTGTGTCTGTGTTTATCTATAGGCTGCAATTCCGCCCAGTTTACGGGACGTCACAGGCACTTCAGCCAATAACAGAGCTCAGTTACCAAGTGCTGAGCTCTGTTATTGGCTGCAGTGCCCGTAAATATGATGTTGGAGAGGAAACCCGGAGCAGTGCTGTGGGACACAGTGGGAGTGGGGAGAGGTGAGGATATGCTTATTTGTTATGTTAGAGCATGAGGAGCTAGTTATACAGATATTTTATAACTCGGAAAACCCCCAAATGCCTTTCAGGAATCTTGTTTGCTTTCATTTTGGATGTGGTTAGTGCCCTGACATTATAATTGGATGAAGGATCTCATCTTTATGTTCCCTAAATATGTCCCTATATTTTTGCTAAAGATTTTTTTTCTTGCACCGTGCGGATACGATTTAGTAACTTGTCATCCACTACACTTTTAATGTAATCTTTGCGGATTTTCCACACATCATTTTCTAGTTTAAAATTCAAAGCATTCATACCCCATGTGAACATACTGAAGATATTAGAGTGTGAGAGTGGCCAATGTTTCTCCCATCATCACTGTTCCCTCTAAACTTTGTATTCTTGATCAAATAGAGTTAACGATACGAAAGTGCTACAATAGAGTTACTATTGTGCTTGTTAACTTTATTAGATTGTTATTTTAGCTCTTTCCTTTCCAAAACATTCAGCCTAGAAACAAAGAAGGGCTGGTCTTTGGATGGCTTTACATGCGACTATTGGACGCATAAGCACAAGATAATTGTCCAAAGACATATTGCTTTCACACAAGAGTAATAGTCGTCCAGTGAATGGAGGTGGGGCACGTTGGATATTACTTCTGTACGCTTACCTTCATTCCCTATGAGTAGGCAGTAGAGATGAGCGAGTATACTCGCTAAGGCACTACTCGCTCGAGTAATGTGCCTTAGCCGAGTATCTCCCCGCTCGTCCCGAAAGATTCGGGTGCCGCCGCGGGGCGGGGAGCTGCGGGGGAGAGCAGGGAGGAACGGAGGGGAGATCTTTCTCTCCCTCTCTCCCGCCCGCTCTGCCCCGCTCCCCGCCGCAACTCACCTGTCAGCTGCGGCAGCCCCCGAATCTTTATGGACGAGCGGGGAGATACTTGGCTAAGGCACATTACTCGAGCGAGTAGTGCCTTAGCGAGTATACTCGATCATCTCTAGTAGGCAGTCATTCAAAGATGTCAGGTCCAATGTTTAAATGGGAGAACTATCACTGAAAATCGTTTGCTTCTGCGATTTTCAGCCCAAACTTGTCCCATGTAAAGCCACCCTTATTTTCAAAGGTACACTATACAAATTGCCATATTATATAGTAAACAAGTATAAACAGCATATAGTACAGTGCCTAAATAACTGCCATATCTAATAATATGTTGACCAAATCACGCTCTATATAATAGCCTCAATATATATTGCTACACAACATCACAACCAATGTACACTGTAAAAATAATGAGCAGTGACAATGTACCAGGGCCACACAACTATATAGTGCTCAGATTAGCTGTGATACGAATGTAAACTGACCAACTAAGCATGGTCTCACATCTGCACTGGTGATTCCACTTTCCTGCTCCATTCAATGAGGAGGAAAGGGGAATCCCATGGCCAAATGGCTCCATCTCTGGACGGAACAATGAGTGTTGGGCGGATGCCATTGACTATAATTTGTCTGTTCGCTTTCTGCCCAGCTGTCCGGCTTTTGGATGGAAGACAAAGTGCTGCATGCAGTGCTTTTTCTTCTGGTATTTTCAGCCGCATCTGTGACGGAATCCCTGTATGAAGGTTTCGACACATATATGTGAAACCACCCTAACATGCTAAATAAACTGATACTGCTACACAATATCTAAATACTGTTATAGAGTAATACTTCTTAATAGTTAATACTGCTATACATTTTTACTAAGATTCATGGTGGTCACAAGGGCACACATCTGTAGGCAACAGACACTATTTACTGTCTTATGACTAGTTCTGGCCAATATTTGTCCAGTCAGAATGAGTATTCTATGTGACTTGGCTTAATAGAATTGCTACTATTTACAGGTATCTCTCACAAGATTAATATTGAACCTTTCTATTGAAGTAATTGTAAGTACCAGTGTGATTTGCTGCTAAAAAGACAAGGTGAAATGTTAGCTTTCTTTAAATTTTCAAGGTTTTACAGTTAAAAGGTTCTTGCTAGTGTTCTAATTGTTCCTGAAAGTTATTCGTGGGCAGCCTTCAGATCCTTGAGTATATTTAGTTTAACGCACTGCAATTCTGACAAGTTCAGAATTGAAACTTGTTATGAAATGCACTTTTTTTTTACTTTCTCCCATATTAGCACAAATCTACCAGACCATAGAGCTTTCTTCATTTGCAGTTTCAAATTTTTCTGGCGTAAGCAGCCTAAAACGCGCTTTAGGTCTAACAGAAGTTCAGGTTTATGTAAGCTGATTCATATCTTTTTTTTAACAGAAATAAATTACTAAAGATAAATATCCCTTTCATTGAAATTCAGTATCAGCATTAATATGTTCTCCCACATCATTAAACTTCAAAATCTTCAGGCTCCAAGCACTTCTTCTCTGCAGCAATTTACCAGTGCAGCATTCACCAGTTCACGTCTTCACAGCAAAGAAGAGAATTTATAGTAGAGATAAACTCAATCCCAGCCAGCTGCACAAGACCCATTTAGAGAGTCCAAAACTGCTGATCACAAATCCATAAGCGGATTGAAGCTTCATCAGTTAAAATTCTACTGTATGTTAAAAAAAAGCTAAGAATTCATTAATTAAAAAAAAAAAAGGCTGAAAAAATGTGAAGATTCTAAAAAATGCATACATTTCATAATGCCAACGGGCTTGGATAAAATAACCTACATTGAGATTTAGAGTTCATTAAATATTTCTCCAGAAGTGTAAGTCTTTTTAATTTTATTCCTATATGCTTAGAGATTTAAACCTATCTACCTGGTATAATACTAACAAGAATTAAAAGTACTAAAATGTCCTTAATTTGCACATGAATAGAAAAGAAAAAGATTGCATGGCGGTGCACTTCAGTAGGTATCCACAAGTGATAAACTCCAACAAGAACCTGGAGGTATAACTGGATTTCAATAAGATAGCCAATGTATTTCAGCCTCGACTTGTTAAGCATGACATAATGCAAAGTAGAACATATTCAAATGCAATTGACGGGAGCGGGTCAGAAGCTTCTGTTAATGTTTTTTCAATTTTTTTTCATATATATTCTTTATTTTTCGATTAATATAAAAAGGTGGGGTTACAATACAAATAAGAGAAATCAGTGGGTAATCACGAAATAAAACAATCAATCTTATACATAACAAAAAACAATGACAGTTCTGTTGAATATATGATGAAAAACAATAGATAAGAGAAAATAATCATGTAAGGGGTAGTCGCTAGTGTAGAATGACCAGATAAAGAAAATAGAGAAAAGACTCAGTAATTAGGGGGCAACAGCAGGTTGTGGGAGCGGGCCATAGTCTCCGCATGTGAAGGAGAGCCAGGCATTCCAGAAATTTGTGAATTTCTCTTTGGTGTGAAAGTTTCCTACCCACCTAGCTCTCACTCTCTCAAAAGAGCAGCTAATCTTCACTTTTTTATACTATTTCAGGATGGAGGAAGCTGTGTTTCCAGTATCTGGGAATTAAAATTTTAGCCACATTTAAGAGAAGCGGGAAAATAGATTTGTATTCAGTTAGAAGGCCTGGAGCATGCTGGTTTAAAAGAACAATCTCAGGTGTAAAGGTGGACACCCACTGGAATTTTTACTTCTTGCACTGCGAGAGTGAGTAAAAACTTAAAATATAAGCCCTTCCCTGAAAATCATCCTTATCTGGTGAAAAAAAAAAAAAATCTTTATTCACCTCTCTGCCGCTCAGACGCGTCCTCCGGCTGGCTCCCCTGCACTGCTGTCCAGCACTTTTAGCAGGCGGGTTTTAAAAATCCCCCCCTCCTGAAAGGGCTATGCTGATTGGCTGAGTGCTCTGCCAATTAGAGGCAGCGCTTAGCTATTCATCAATGTCACAGCTGTGACAGCTGTGGCAGAAGTCCGCGATATTCTCCCTATGTTTTCAGTGGGGCTAGCGCTGCTGATGCTGGCCCTATTGCAAACACTGAGCGATATCACAGATTTCTTCTCTAAGATGCAAAGCTCTGCTGAAACATCGCAAATGAGTATGAAACCATTGAAAATCATTGGTTTCATAATCATCGCTGTTGCATTTCAGGGAAAAAAACCCAAAAGTGGCTGTCCACCCTAAGGGTGACGTTAGATTTAAAAATTGAATATGTTGTTTTCAGAATTAGGAAAAGATAGTATGTGACATCTTCTGATTAGTAATACAGTACTACATGATGGCCACATCGTAAACCTTTTAAATCAAGTGATGACCTATCCTCTGTACAGCAGATGGTAATGTTTGGCAGTCATGCTTAACATGGTGACTCAAGTGGCTTTGACTGTGGACAGATTGTTTTTGCTCAGAGGTGTGGTGTCAGTATTTCTGAAAAACTCGTACTTGTTGGCTGTTATTAAACCATAGTATTAAGAGTGTACCAAGACTGGTTGAACCATGGACAGGCAAGCAGCAAGAACATATGTAAACAGCAGGAAGCCATATCCCATGGGTACACCATTGGGGTTCAATAGCCCAGTGTTGGTTGTATCATAGTCTGAGAAGCATTTTACTGGCCTGGCCTTAGACCGTTGGTCATCATACCACAATCCTTGAATGGCCATCTCTCAACAGGACAATGCTTTACATCATCAAGCTTGGATCACTAGGGAGTCATTGGAGGAACACAGCAATTAATTCTCTACACTGCCTTGGCCCCTAAAATCACCAGACTGTAACCCCATTGAACATGTTTGGGATATGCTGGAAGGGCTGTAAGATCTGCTCCCACTTAACCACCAAATCTGCACCTACTGACAGAGCTGATACAGCAGCATGGATCAAGTTAAGTATGAAGGATGTTTGTCACCTTGTAAAACCTGTTCTCCAACCACGAAAGCTATGTTTTCCTAAAAAGGTGGATCAATTCAAGTAGGTATTCCTGATTCAGTGATCCCTCAGTCTATATTTGTAAACAGAAGAGTGTGAAAATCTGAGTTAAAAACATAATCTAATCAGAGAAAGTGAAAAAAAATAAGGAAGAATGGTAAAGGGAAACAAAAACACTAAAAGGGAATGTGGGTATAGGATTGACCAGGTCACTCCTTTCCTTAAAGTTATTTTTTCCTATAAAAAATGATATTGTAAATTTGGGTTTAAGAGCTTTTAAATAGTAGACAAATGATAAGATGTAGAAGAGTAGTGGGACTGGATAAAGACAATAACCGGATAAGAGCAACTGAACCATCTAGGGACAATGACAAGTGCCAGATAGACACAGGAAGGTAGTCAATCACAGAAAAAATAACAAGAGTATAAGTAGCTAGGGTGTCAAAGAATAATTAAGCCAGGTTTGCCAAATACTGTAAATTTTCTCGATTCTATCATTACGTATGCTAGAAAGCTGTTCAATTATCATAATTCATATTGATGTTCTTTTTTACAAGATCAAGGATTTAGGGGCCAGTTTTCAAGAATCAGCTGTCAAGATCTTGGTTGTGAGAAAAATAAAAGACATAAAGGAATGGGTATGGGAGGGTATTTGTGGAATTTTTTGAGAATGTTTAAATTGAGCTGAGTGGTTTTTACAGTAGTAATGACAGAATGGATAAAACTATGGGCATGAATTTAAAGTATGTTAACCTTGGAACAAGTCTGCCAAATGCTCTAAATGGATCCTTAAAGGGGTTGTCCCGCGAAACAAAGTTGGGGTATACACTTCTGTATGACCATATTAATGCACTTTGTAATGTACATTGTGCATTAATTATGAGCCATACAGAAGTTATTTACTTACCTGCTCCGTTGCTAGCGTCCTCGTCTCCATGGTGCCGTCTAATTTTCAGCGTCTAATCGCCCGATTAGACGCGCTTGCGCAGTCCGGTCTTCTCCGTGTTGAATGGGGCTGCTCGTGCTGGAGAGCTGCTCCTCGTAGCTCTGCCCCATCACGTGTGCCGATTCCAGCCAATCAGGAGGCTGGAATCGGCAATGGACCGCACAGAAGACCTGCGGTCCACCGAGGGTGAAGATCCCGGTGGCCATCTTCGCAAGGTAAGTAAGAAGTCACCGGAGAGCGGGGACTCGGGTAAGTACTATCCGTTTTTTTTTTCAACACATGCATGGGGTTTGTCTCGCGCCGAACGGGGGGGCTATTGAAAAAAAAAAAACCCGTTTTGGCGCGGGACAACCCCTTTAAGGCTGGGTTCACATGGGACAGATTTCCAGCGGAATTCTTGCGGCTTGGCCGCACCGAAAATCTGCAAGAATTTTGCTGGAAAACCGCAGTTGCGGGTTTTGGAGTGGCTTCGCCGCCTGCATTTCCACTGCAGCCATCTCTCCCTACAGAGAGGAAAGAGGCCGCTGCGGAAAAAAAAAAGAATTAGCATGCTGCATCTTTAATTTCCACGCCGCATGGCTGTTTCCATACGGTTTGGCCACAGTGTGTGGATAAAATTCTTTCCAAAATCTCGTCCATCTTGCTGGCTAATCCTGGGATTAGGAGCCACCTGCGGAGTTTCCATGTGGACAATCCGCACAGAAATTCTGCAGCAAATCTGTCCCGTGTGAACCCAGCCTTAGAGAGACATCCACAAAAACACTTCAGAAATATATGAGAGTACAATTTATGTATTTTCAAGTGAACCAAATACCACCTAATGAGAATTTTGGCATTTGCTTCTGTAAGAGACACATAAATGCACATTTTTAAGGAACATGTCAACCCTTTTTTGCTACTCTTGCAATGATAATACCTTACTAGAGATGAGCGAGTATACTCGTTTCGAGTAATTACTCGATCGAGCATCGCGATTTTCGAGTACTTCAGTACTCGGGTGAAAAGATTCGGGGGGTGTCGGGGGGAGGCATGGCGGCATGGGGGGTAGCAGCGGGAAACAGGTGGTAGCCCTCTCTCTCTCCCTCTCCCCCCACTCCCCGCTGCAACCCCCAACTCACCCACGGCGCCCCCCGAATCTTTTAGCCCGAGTACGGAAGTACTCGAAAATCGCGGCGTTTGGGCGAAAAAGGGGCGTGGCCGAGTACGCTCGCTCATCCCTATACCTTACCCATATTTTTCTCCTATGAAGTCATGTAGGAAAGCTGATTAGATTGGTGAATAAAATTACCATGTAAGATGGACACATGTTTATGGCTACTAAGATGGGAAATGCATAAGCTCTCAAAGATTCTTCAATGTACATGTGATTAGGTCAGCATATGGAGACTTCAGGTTTTAAAGGGAATGTAGTAGTTGGTTATATCGAAAAATTTCAAATTCAGGCATTTTATGAATTTCCTGGAAAATGCTAAAGGGCATATGTTAAAGCGGACCACTAATATTTCTTAAGAAATATCCTGATTAATAAAAATACCTCAGTGTCCTTCTAAAATTAATTTCTCCTTGCATACCTATTTCATTATCCCCATAAGCCTATTTTTCTTCTTGTCATGTGCATATATAGGTATTATGGGAAGCATGTTGCAGGACATGCTGTCAGTGGCTTAAGAAGTTTTTAAGCACACCTTGGTCATGGTGCTATGAGAGGCAGTTGGGATACAATATATGACGAGGCTCTTTTAATCCCTTCCCGTTCCAGGGCGTAAGTTTACGTCCTGGCAGCAGGATAATTCCCGCAACAGGGCGTAAACTTACATCCTGGGGATAGCGCGAGATCATAAGTGATCTTGTGCTATCCCGCAGTGGGAGATGGCTGTCAGTCAGAGCCGGACTCCCGCTGCAACAGCGGGGGTGCATCAGAGATCTATGTAGATCTCGGCATGGGAAGGGTTTACAGAGGGAGCACGCTCCCTCTGTGACATCACCGGGCTCTCGCAATATAATCACAGAGAGCCTAGCTGGTTGCCATGGCAATAGGATGCCAGATACTGGCGTTCTGTATTGCCATAGCCTTGGATCACTGTATAAGCGATAAGGCATTGCAGGGCAGTAGCCCTGCAATGCATTATCACAGCGATCATTAGTGCTGTACTGTAAGTCCCCCAGAGGGACCCAAATGGTGTAAAAAAAGATAATAAAAATGAACAAAAAATAAAAATGTAAAAAAATTTTTTAAAAAACCTTCTTTATGCTTTTTCTCATATTAGCATCAAAAAAGGAATTTAAAATTAAAATCCCACATATGTGGTATTATCGCATCTGTAATGATGCATACAATAAGTTGCACATGCTTTTGACTGTTTATGGAAAAAAGCGTTAAAAAAATCACTAAAAAACTGAGGCAAAATACAAATTTTTAGCATTTTGCCTCCCTAAAAACGCAATAAAAGTGATCAAAAAAGCCATATGTACCCCAAAATGGTACCACTAAAAACTACAGCTCATTGTGCAAAAAATAAACCCTCATAGAGCTCTGTACATAGAAAAAAAAAAGTTACAGGACTTTGAATGCAGCGATTTACAAAAAAAAAAAATTCCAAAAAAGGGTTTTTATTGCAGAAAAGTGGAAAAACCTAAAAAAAAATGTAAGAATTTTGGTGTCATTGTAATCGTACCGGCCCGCAGAAAAAATGGATTGTGTCATTTATGCTGCATGATTAACGCTATAACAAAAAAAAATCTATGGCAGAATTGATGCGTTTTCTCCCCCTGTTATCATTAAAAAAATAATAAAAGTTTTACAGTATAGTTTATGTACCCGAAAATAGCACCGCTAAAAACTACAGTTCGCCGTGCAAAAAACAAGCCCTCATACGGCCGCGTCGACGGAAAAGTAAAAAAGTTATGACTTTTGAAAATGGAGAAGAAAATCCGCCAAAAGGCCATGTCCTTAAGGGGTTGAAGAAGGGGGAGAGAAGATGTCACGCAGGAAAGAAACAACTAGCCTGACTTGGGCTCGATAAAGAGGGGGAGAGGGGAAATATTGTAGTGTTTAGCATAAAAAAAAAAAAATTAAAAATCAGCTACTTGACTGGGGTCTCTGAATTCAGAATTTGAGATATCCTCTTTAATTCCCCCAGCACTTAAAGGGGTTGTCCCGCGAAAGCAAGTGGGTCTATACACTTCTGTATGGCCATATTAATGCACTTTGTAATGTACATTGTGCATTAATTATGAGCCATACAGAAGTTATAAGAAATTTTTCACTTACCTGTTCCGTTGCTAGCGTCCTCGTTTCCATGGAGCCGTCTAATTTTCAGCGTCTAATCGCCAGATTAGACGCGCTTGCGCAGTCCGGGTCTTCTTCTTTTCTGAATGGGGCCGCTCGTGCCGGAGAGCGACTCCTTGTAGCTCCGCCCCGTCACGTGCCGATTCCAGCCAATCAGGAGGCTGGAATCGGCAATGGACCGCACAGAAGCCCTGCGGTCCACCGAGGGAGAAGATCCCGGCGGCCATCTTCAGCAGGTAAGTAAGAAGTCACCGGAGCGCGGGGATTCAGGTAAGCGTTGTCCGGTGTTCTTGTTTAACCCCTGCATCGGGGTTGTCTCGCGCCGAACGGGGGGGCTGTTGAAAAAAAAAAAAAAAACGTTTCGGCGCGGGACAACCCCTTTAACGATGAAATAGTAACTTCTGCAAGTTATTGAGAAACACATGACTGCTGGGCTCATAAGTTGAAATATTAAGATGAATATTTAAGAAAAGACGATTTCAGTAGATATATAAAGCATAGATTATGTATCGCCATCTAACTGCTCACTGGATTATTGAGGTGGTTCTTTCAATAAATGCATATAGACGTATCTAACATATATTTCTAATTATAGTAGGTTTCTGTACAAAGATGATGAAGACTTACATCAATAATTAATGGGATAAAACAGCATGTACTAAAAGGGTTTAATATGGAATAAATTCCATTCATTTGCATTTCATTTGCATCACATTACTGGTCAGAGTTGATACTCTTATATATTTATTATAACTATACATTTAATGAAAAAAAATCTGTCATCCAGAGCTTAGTCTGTCATTACGCTCCTATCATTATGTTCACTTCTTCTTAGCATATTACTGGGAGTGCTAATTGTTATTTACTTAGTGAACAAATCTGGTAGTTCTGTATTATTCGCTGTAAGTAATCAACAAGTGATATTTAAATAACACTATCCTATATAACTGGTGTTGCCTGGGTTTCCACTCCTACAGCACATTACAGGAAGCTCCATTTAAAACTCATTGGCATGACAATAGTTACATGTTTGGTCCATTCATCCAATAATACCATTCAGATGTTGATAGTAATCCTTGTGAAGATCATACTGTAAAGGCCCATTTACACACAAAGATGATCACTCAAAAGATGGCTTTTTGTGATCATTTTCCCTAAACTACTAATTGGTATTAATGCTAATTAGTAGCTTATTAATGCTTGTGAGCCTCCGGGAGCTATATTCAGAGAACAGCGGGTGGTCTGTTCTCTGAATACATTCCCTTCCCATAGCTGAGACAATGTAATCAGCACTCCCCGAGAAGAACACAAGTCCCTGCTATCAACTCTTCTGCCGAATGATGGATTTTATACATGGTTCAACAGAAAAGTGAAAGATGGGCCCATTTACAAGCAATGATTATCGCTCAAAAGATGGCTTTTGAGCAAATTTTGAGCTATAATCTTTGTGTGTAAAAGGGCCTTAAACTTTCCAGCAATAAATTAGAATGCCTTACCTCCCTTGATGCACTAGCTCTATCTGTCTCTTTTCTCTGCAGCCCTTAATTTCCTGGCTCTTTCCTGATCATTCTTAAGTCGTCGACCACGTTGTTTACTTGTCTCACTGACTCACACAAATTTTACTTTCTTTGCTTTCGGCTGGAATTGTCTGATGGCTTTCCATTTTTTCAGAGGCATTCAAAATTATTTACCATACTGAATCACAAAGCATCTCATTTTCCATAGATTATTGAAACTGTGTAAAAAACTGTTGTACATAGCAACTAATCATCATTCCTCAAGCTGCTCTAGCAAAATGAAAGCTGCTCTGTGATTTGTTGCTATGAACAAAAAATTGTGGACCCCCACCCCCACCCTAGTATTTTCAATTGGATCATGAAGAGTAAGTGTACCGTCAAAGCATGTAGGAGCCTGTAAGGAGCAAGCAAATGCCTATATATATATATATATATATATATATATATATATATATATATATATATATATATAGACAATAACAATGAATATCCACTTTCAGATATTACTAGTACATGTGCTTGATAATTGGAGATACAGATGTTTTTGGGATACAAACACACAAAATGAAAGGCTGTGTACTCATGTATAACCACTTGTAATAGCCTCAACACATCTGAAATGAAATGTAAAGTAACTAGAGATGAGCGAGCATACTCGTCCGAGCTTGATGCTCGTTCAAGTATTAGGGTGCTCGAGATGCTCGTTACTCGAGACGAGCACCACGCGGTGCTCGTCTCGATTAAATGAGCACTGACCATTGAATTCAATGGAGCATGCAATACAGCTGGCTCAATTGAAAGCAATAGGCTGCCGGTGATCGCACAATGAATTTTCGGGAAGGGCTTAAATATATAAGCCCTTCCCTGCAATTCATCCAGAAATGTGTAAAAATAAAAAATATATATATACTCACCTGGTCCCGGCAGACGGAGTTCAGCTGCAGCCAGCTGGCAGTTCTCCTGAACTGCTGCTCTCTGTAGTATGCAGCATCCGGGGATTTAAAATCCCCGCCTGCTGAATGAGCTGCCTCTGATTGGTCACAGCCTGACCAATCAGAGGCAGATCTCACTCACACCCATTCATGAATTCATGAATGAGTGAGTGAATGCTACCTCTGATTGGCTCAGCGCAGCTCTCAGCTGAATGACAGCAGTTCAGCACCACAGTGCAGTGGACAGCAGGAGAAGACGCGGCTGTGCCCCGGCAGCTGAAGGGAGGTATCTATTTTTTTTTGCTTTTTAAATCACTTTTAATTCATTTCCAGGGAATGGCTTATATTTTTAAGCCCTTCCCGAAAATTCGGCTGTATTGCCGGCTCCATTGAATTCAATGGGCTAACATCGTTCTTCTCTGCCACAGCTGTTACAGCTGTGGCAGAGGAGAATGATCGTTATGCTGACAGTGCGGGGGGGGGGGGGTCTCACTCTTGCCACTATTGTGGCTTAATAGTGAGACCTCGGAGCCCGAAATGCAGCCCTGCATGTTGCTCCTCGCCTGCCCTATCCATTTCTGTGTTTTTTACATGACTTTGGTGATTTGCTAAGATTTTCACAAATGAAAACCTTAGCGGAGCACCAGTCATATACAAAAATGCTCGAGTCGCTCATTGACTTCAATGGGGTTCATTACTCGAAACGAACTCTCGAGCATCACTGAAAGTTCGACTCGAGTAACGAGCACCCGAGCATTTTGGTGCTCGCTCATCTCTAAAAGTAACTTTACAAATAATCTTCATTAAATATTTTCTACCACTTCTTGTATGTAGCTCCTATTACAAGCAGAGCCTACATGGTCTGATCCTTTAGTCAGGAGCCTTTTCACCTGTTCCCTATTACTTCCATTCTACCAAATTTATATAAGGCTGAGTTGACACTTGGCATTTTTGGTGTGTTTTTGTAGCATTGCTGAACCACAGCAAAAAAAAAAAAGCTAATTAAAAAGATGCACTCCATGTACACAACACGTATATTTTTTTTAAATGGGCTTCAGAGATGCTTCAAAAATGCACCAAAATCACCAAGCCTCAGCTAGATGTAGGGCATAGATAGAATGTATGATTACAGATTCACACTACACATACTGGATTTATTTGTAATCCGTAACCACACATAAGCCTGAATGTAAACTGTGTCCAAAAAAAATTGTGTGAAATTTAAGACTATTTGCTAAAGTTGTAGCACTTTTTGCAATGCAATAACATAAAAAAACTATTAGTGCAAAGGTAAACATAGTTGCCACTTAATTAGAAGCACATATCTAGGGGTGTGTTGGACCTTCTTTGGGTTTCAGAACTGCAGCAATGTATTATGGTGTATATCCACATGTATGAGTGGAGCCAAGTATGCCAAGAAAATATTCCCCACACCAGAGGCGTAACTTGAAGCTTCTGGGACCCAGTACAAAATCTGTAACAGGGCCCTCAACTATAATACTTTATTCATACTGCTAGGTTTACTCTAGAAGAGAGGCCTTATGGGCCTCCTAAGGGTCCTGGGCCCAGGAACAACCGCATCCCCTGCATCCCCTATAGTTACGCCCCTGCCCCACAATATTCCTCTGCCTCCACCAGCCTGAACTGTTGTCACTTGACAGGAAGGGTTCACCGATTCATGCTGCTTGTGCAGTATCTGGATTTATTACCAGGTGATGTTTTTCCACTGCTCAGTAATCCAATTTTTGTCCTGTTTTGTTCACTGGAGTCTCTCATTTCTGTTGCTTTTAGACAGCAATGACACTGGAACTGGTTATTGGCTCTTGCAGCCGATTCGTGCCTTTAGACAAGTTAGTTGAAGCATCAGCATTGTAATCAGCTACAATTTGCTCAACAGTGCAATGTGATGGACTTTAGACGTCCCATGTCTACAACACATTATTGCTAAAGGCCTGGATCCGGTGAACAGCAGGGGACTAGGCAGGCATTGATCTGGGAGTGCCAGGGGTGAATAATATACTTAATTCTTGTAATTATTTTATGCAGCTTTTTTCTTTACGATCGTCCACACTGACGGTAATCCATACAAAAATCTGCAACAATTGGATCTGATTGCAAATTTCTTCAAACTCATTGACTTTATTGGTAAAAAGCTGCAACAAGTCCATGCTCATTCCACAACAGAAACTGCCACGCTGCAGATTTACAAATCCCTACCACAGGTCCATTTCCCTGCTGAATATTCTGCAGCATGCGCTTGAGAGTTTTGCTGCTGCTGTGTTCTGTTGTGGATTTTCTGCGCAATAATCAGAATGGAAATTCTGCAGCATTTTCATCCTGCGTGGATGTGCCATTAAAGGACCCACAAGGATCTTTCTCTATATATAAATGACTACAGGGGGCTTCACTACTGGGACTCTTTCATCTGCTGCTAATAATAGGAAAAACTTGTACGTTCATGCAGGGTGCAAGTACAGCGCCTTTCACTGACATCAATGGCATGTCAGACTAAAGATGCCTTCACACTGGCGATGAAATCGTACGATTTCCCAGCGCTGCAGGGCTGCGGGAAATCACGAAATTATGAAGCCAATGGCTTCCAATGAACTCACTTCACATTTGCGATGTTTTCACGCTTGCGATGCAGCATAAAAGCAAAATCGCAGCATGCCCATTTTATTTGCTATCTCACCCATTGTTTCCAATGTGGTCGGTGGAAGCCATTGAAAGCGGTAGGGTGTTCGGGGACTAGGGGACTCCCTGCGGAGGTGAAGGAACCCCCTGCCACTGCTCTCACCACAGCAGTGGCAGGAGATCTCCCTATGTTTTCAATGGGGCAGGCGCTGCTGCTGCCGGCCCCATTGAGAACAAGATTAAACTCCTGGCTGTGACAAGTCATTCCACCAAGTCATAAGTTCTAAAAGAGGATAAAAACCTACAATATGTATGAAGCGAAAGCACTCATCAGTGCCCAATGCCAAATGACAGGGCATGGTCACGTGAGCAAGTACTAATGTCATAATGTCACCTCGGCTCCACTTCCTGATTGCGGCCAGCACTCTACAACAAAACTCTAACAAGTATATGATTAGTGGAAGTTCTTGCCCTTTAGTTTACAATAATACAGCTTTTGCAATAGTATAATTACAAATGAAGCCAATGACAGAAAGGAATGATAGAAACAAGATCCACAGCAGATGACGGCTGTGTATCTGCCATATTCTGTACAGTGATTCATGAACAGTGACGTGAAGTAAATTATAAATTAGATCCACCTCCACAAAATAATTGGGAGCAGAATATAATGGAAAGGTTTCAAAGTACACAGAGTCTGTTGAATATGACATGTGGAGTAAATTATTACTTTGCACACTATACAGAACCGATACCTTGTTTTGCTAACTTACTAATATTTATATGACATATATTCATGCATATGAGACTATTATGATCATAATAAAGACCTCACAGTATGCACTTCTCCAGCTCATAAAGCTTTTGTGTCGCTGGGAAGGAAATGGAATTAAATTTGTCGTAACAATAAACTTATTTATGTCTCAGTCTGGTAAGAAATTGATTACCAAAATGCAATCTCCTAATGAACTTGTAGCATACCTATAGTGTATATGGTAACGATGGAAGGAAGACACTTTGTGTTGTTAGCACACAAGGTAGGACACTTAACAAATACCTTATCTAGGTCAAGAATACATTAAATGAAATCAATTGATCCTTGAACTTATAGTAAAAAAAAATATCCATGGTATCTTATCTCTTGGGCCCCACTTGTCCTATTAATTGTGTAAATTGTATTCTACTTTAGGGGAAATTGATGTTATGATCATATATTGCAAGCTAAACTAATTTAACTAATCAGTTTTATGTGCATTGGGTAATTTGTTCGCTTCGGTGCATTGCAGGCAATCATTGATAAGAAATTTCAATCTCAATATTGCTGAGGAATGTATTACTGCTTTGATTTTTTATCATTACTTTAAGAAGACAGGATTTTCTTCTCATCAGTATAGAATCATCTGATGGAGCTGCTTAGGGATAAGAAAGGAAGTGTGTCAAATCTCTGTGAACACTCTGAAATATCAGCTGCTTCATAGGATACCACCGGTGTAGGTACCAAAGAGGTAGACCATAATTGTGCTATGAGTCCTTATTTAGAGTGATCCAGAGGAATTGACTGCATCCTTTATTTCAATGGGTGGTGAAAACCTGTGTACGGAACCCCTCTTTCATAGTCTTCAAAGACACAACCCCTGTTCATATACCCTGTTAGGAAATATGGACATCATAGAACAGGATCCGTCTATGACCCAGAATGTAAGAGCTGTTCCAATTATGATAAATCATCTACTATCCTGGTATTACAGGACAGACATTCATTCATGTGAATGGATATCCTTTAATACTATATTTTCCCAACAGCAGAAGCAATGTGTAGCTGGCTATGGCTTCTCCTAGCAAAATTAGCTGATTGTTGGGGGTCATGAAAGTGGAACCTGGGTCAATCAGTTGGTTTCCGTGGCCCCACATTCTGAGAGCGGTTGTGCATCTCAGTACAACCGTTTTTAACTACATTATCCTACCAAAAGTAATTGGACATCTGAGCAAAAATCAAAATTAGTATTTATTTACATATGTTTAAAGTTAAAGGAGATGTCTCGAGGAAGCAGCGAATTTTTTTTTTTGCCCAGTCCCCCTAATTAAGCATACATTACTAAGCCCCCCTGTAAATGACTTTTCTAGCTGGTTTGTACTTACCGTTCCAGCGTTTCAGCAACTTATAAAAGTTTCCCCAAGATGGCCGCCGACTCTTTTCCCTTCGCTTGCTGCAGCCCGACGTGCGCGCTCCCGAGACGCTGCCAGCTGTGTCTCCATGGCAACCAGACGCCCCGCAGCCGCCGACCGGACCCACCGCAGCCGCCGACCAGTCACCCACCGCCAGGCAGCAGGTAACCGGCGCTAGCCCCCGGCTCCCCAGCGCTAGCCCCCGGCTCCCCAGCGCTACGCTCCCGGCTCCCCAGCGCTACGGTCCCGGCTCCCCAGCGCTACGCTCCCGGCTCCCCAGCGCTACGCTCCCGGCTCCCCAGCGCTAGGCCCCGGAGCCCAGGTGAAGGCCCCGGAGCCCAGCGCTAGGCCCCGGAGCCCAGCGCTAGGTTCCGGAGCCCAGGTGAAGGCCCCGGAGCCCAGCGCTAGGCCCCGGAGCCCAGCGCTAGGTTCCGGAGCCCAGGTGAAGGCCCCGGAGCCCAGCGCTAGGCCCCGGAGCCCAGCGCTAGGTTCCGGAGCCCAGGTGAAGGCCCCGGAGCCCAGCGCTAGGTTCCGGAGCCTAGCGCTAGGTTCCGGAGCCCAGCGCTAGGTTCCGGAGCCTAGCGCTGGGCTCTGGGGCCTACCGCTGTGGCCCGGGACCTTCACCTGTTAGTGAAGATCACCCCCCGACCCATCACTTACCTGGGCGGCTTCTCGGGGCTGCTGGGCTGGGCTGGGCTTCTCCGCTGGGCAGCTCCAGTTTCTGCACCTTCCTCTAACAGAGGATGGTACAGAATGGCCGCTCCAGCGCGCTCCCGAGCAGTGACAGCTCGTCTGCGCATGCGCAGAAGAGCTGTAGCGGGGAGCACACTGAAGCGGCTCGTTCTGGAAGGAGAAGACCGGACTGCGCAAGCGTGTCTAAAAAAGCAAGCTGCCAGTGAATTTAGACGGAACCATGGAGACGAGGACGCTAGCAACGGAGCAGGTAAGTGGAATAACTTCTGTATGGCTCATATTTAATGCACGATGTATATTACAAAGTGCATTAATATGGCCATACGGAAGTGTATAACCCCACTTGGTTTCGCGAGACCACCCCTTTAAGGAATGGGGTCTCATTTAGCCATAATGACGTCAGATACTCTCCGTGGCATACTTTCCATTAACGCCTAATACATGTCAGCTGGTATTTCCCTCCATTCTTCCTGCAAATGCCTGCCAAGTTCTCTCAAAGAAAATACATGGGCCCGTCTTTTTATTTCTATTTTTATCAAAATGTTTCAAAATATGTTTATTCCAGTATAATTATATAATTCTGTAAAAAAAAAAACAGAAAAGTTATTTTACAACTGCATCAATGCAAAATCCACACCGTGTGGATGAAGGGAACCCGCGCAGTGATGTGAGGGGTTCCCTCGCATCCAGGATTTTCCACATGGTTTCAATGGGGCCAGTAGCAGCACTGAAATCAATGGGAGAAGATCGCTGTCACAGCCGCGTCACAAGATTCCTTCAGCCCCGCTGTGATGTGAGGTTGTTTCCCTGTGAAAACGCCTTGCATCCAGGGCTTTTCAGAAGCATTGCAAGGGCCATATCGAGCCGGGAATCGCTCTCACCAGTGTGCAAGAGCCCTTAATAAATTATAAGGAAAGAGCATAACATAAAAATCTAATTAAAAAACTGTTAAAAACAGTACTGAACTAGGGAATAGCAAAAAGGACTCCTGCGGAGACCAGCGTATTATATTCCAGATGAGAGTAGCGGTGTGAAGACAGCGAATGCAACAATGTATGAATTTGATCCAAATGTATACAAGAGTATATGTGAAACTGTGAGAGCTTGTTTAGAATGGAAGAGGATTGCTATTAAAGTTTGAACAGCCAAAGAAAGGGAAGAACTTTCCCTAGTTCAGGCGCAACTACGCTCTGTTCCAGCTAGCGTAGTTGCACCTACGGCAATGTAGTTGCGCCTACAGCAATGCCCTCAAAAAGAGGTATTAATGGGCATGTAAATAATATGAAAA
This sequence comes from Eleutherodactylus coqui, assembly GCF_035609145.1. Lineage (NCBI taxonomy): Eukaryota > Metazoa > Chordata > Amphibia > Anura > Eleutherodactylidae > Eleutherodactylus > Eleutherodactylus coqui. Next base: position 71,601,246 of record NC_089843.1, on the reverse strand, counting down.
TTAATTAAAAATGATGAGAACAGAGAGTTAAGAATAAACAAGAATAGTATTGCTATCAATGGAGGAGATGGGAATTTGATGGGTGGAACAATGCATAATGGATGATAGTGACGATATAATCTTGATAAATATATACAATTTTGTATGTATACAGCCATATCCATCCATAGACATGTACTTATATAAATACACATATACTAATACATACACTTAGGGACTAAAAGTAAATGGAATAATTAAATTAGGTGTCAGACAAAAATACACCGCAGTAGTGCCATGTAAATTTACTATATAAACAGATGCCATAAAACACACTGCTGGTTGCGCAACTACGCTCGCCACCATGGAACGTAGTTGCACCTGAGCAAGGGGAATTTCTTACCCTGTACCGGCCATTCATACTCTGCGCCAGAGCGCATATAGCCTGATCTTTCCCGCACACAGTATTCACTAAATGTGTGAAAGATAGGGCAGGTCCTATCTTTTCTCAGCTGTAGTATTCACAAAAGAGCTAGTGAAAATGAAACTGCTGAAATCCTATTGAAACCAGTGGTTTAGTTCTGTCTCGTTATGCGCCCGTGGAGAAAAACATGCCCATGTGTTTTTGCCCTTAAAAAATAGTATAAAACATGAGAGGGGCAATTCTTGACGTAAAGCAAGAAGAAGAAATAAAGCAGTGAGTGGTTTATACCTTAGCCACTAAAAATATAAAATAATATATACTTCTAAAAATATAATTATATATACATATATATATATATATATATATATATATATATATATATGGAAGGTAGGGAAAATGGAAGATTTTAGATATATACCTACGTGATAAAATAACTGCAAACAAAATGCTGTTTTCACTTTTTCATTCAATAGCACCGGGAATAGTATACTAAGCTGAAATCTACTTGGAATATGTGCAGGTATCTGTTCGATAGAAATTACCCGCAACAAGGTTTGTTCAGAGTTATGTGTAGTAGAAAAGTGTCTAGAGGCGCTATGAAGAAGAACTTGTTGGATATATTAGATCGCTGCTTGTTAATTTGATTTCTAAGTGGCTGAATTGTTCTTCAAACATACAATAGAATACAAGGGCATTGAATAACATAAATAGCACATTCTGATCCACAATCTAAAGATATTTTTTTTTTAGGGAAGGATTCACCACTATTGGAGGAATGGAAAACCTTTTTTCCGTGCGGAATATTATTACAACAAAAACACAGTTTTCCGTCACATCTAAAAGAACTACCAAAAGAAGCAAACAGGTTAATTTGATTCCTGTTTCCTCTTTGTATACAGCTAAGGTGATAGATCTTCTAAATATTAGTTTAGGGTTATCTGGGATCCGATTCTTGAATAAGGGGTCACCTTGTAAAATATGTTAGTCTTTACTTAATACTTGTCTAATACACTGGGAATTTCTATTATAGGTAGTGATACAAGTTTTTATATGCCTGGTTGTTTTTGGTCTTAGTTTTTCTTCCAGACGCTCGGTTTGCGTTGTGGCCTGGTTCTATTAAGAGCATCTTTAATTAGCTTCTTAGGGTAACGTTTTTGTTGAAATCTGGTATGTAGTAGCTGAGCCTGTTTAGTAAACATTACATCTTCAGAACAGTTCTTTCTAATTTGTTGTAACTGTCCGTAGGGGATGTTTCTAAGCCATGGAGAATGATGAACACTTCTATAATCCAGATAGCTATTAACATCCACCTGTTTGAAATGTGTGCTCGTTTGTAGGTCCCCTTCATTATTGAAATAAATGTGAAGGTCTAAAAATTCAATTGCCTCAGTGGAAAAATAGCTAGTGAATAATAATCCAAACGTATCATTGTTAGTCCACCTTATAAATTTAGAGGCCAGTTATAAATCTTCCGTCCACAAGAAGAAAAGATTATCACTGTAGTATAAAATATTTGCTTTGAAAGGGTTATGGAATTCAAAAATATACATTTCAAAAGGTCCTTATTAGAGATGAGCGAGTATACTCACTAAGGCTAACTACTCGAGCGATTAGTGCCTTAGTCAAGTATCTGCCCACTCGTGTCTAAAGATTTGGCTGCCGGCACGGGTGACAGGTGAGTTGCGGCGGTGAGCAGGGGGAAGCGGGGGGGAGAGAGGGATCTCCCCTCCATTCCTCCCCGCTCTCCCCAGCCGCTCCCTGCCCGCCGCCGGCACCCGAATCTTTACACACGAGCGGGTAGATAATCGACGAATGCACTACTCGCTCGAGTAGTTAGCCTTAGAGAGTATACTCGCTCATCTCTAGTACTTATATAAGTTGGTGTATGATGGTGCAACACGAGTGCCCATAGCACTGCCATGAATCTGCTGATAAATTTCACTGCGAAATTCAAGCACATTATTATGAAGGATAAAGAATAGACAGTCCGCAAGAAAATCCCTTTACGATATGTTGGGTATGGATCTATCTAGGAAAATAAAAAAATCTACAGCCTTTAGGCCCTGGATGTGGGTTATATTAGTGCACAATGTAGACACATCAACCATTAGAAATGAACATTTGGAATGTGTAGACTTAAATTTGTTCACAAATCAATTGAGAAGAATCCTTGAGGCATGAGTGTAAACTAGTCACCAATTTCAGGAGATGGAGATCCAGAAAGTGTGACAGGTAAGTGAGTTGATACCCAAAATGATGGGGCATCCTGAAGGGTTGCACCTACTCTTGTGTATTTTTGTCAAATGATAGAACCATGCTAAGGCTGGTTCATCAACATTAAGAAATTATGTTCTATTTTATTTATTTCTGAAATGCGCCAATTATAGGATTATCATAGGCTGCCTTGTATGTACTTATGGAATATGAGGGTAGATGTTTATAGAATAGGCAATCAGTTAAGATATTGTAGGCCTCTGCTAATTAATCAGAGTGGTCCTGGATTACAATCTGCCCCCACCTTTGTCAGCAGCTCTAATAACAATGTCATTGTGTGATACAGAATCTAAAGCACGTTTTTCATTTTTAGTTACATTGCTACAATGAATCGGGACAGAATTAAGTTGGCAAAAGTCATTATTAAAAAGCTGAAAAAAAGTCTGAATAGAGGCTCTACTGTGGAGTAGAAGGTTAAAGGATGACTTGGATGCTACGTCTACATGAATGATGGGATCAGCATGAGTATTGGGAGGAATAGTGATACTATGCTTATCACTAGAGTGGGACATGATAGTATAATGCCTGGTTAAGGCCAATTTATGAACAAAAATATTCAAATCCAAAAAAAAGCTGAAAGCTGTCCAAGGATGCCGTAGTGCAGAAAAAGAGGCCCTTGAACAACAAGGACATTTCATGTTAGTCTAGAAAATATTTTGGTAGATTGAATACTTTTACTTTGGAGCGCAATTTTTCTTGATGGGAGTGCTGTTCTCATCAATTTTTTTTTATCAATATTAATATTACATACATCGTTATTAATATGTCTTCTTTAGTCTCATTCACTACTCTTCCACCGTTTAATCTTAGTAGTATCGACATCATAATAATTCATACATTTTTTTTGCTATTTACACTACATTTCTTTCAGTTTAATAACATCACTCAATAATAATCCTCTTGCTTCTGAACAAGCTCTCACAGTTTCAGGGCTCTTTCAAATGGCCGTATAAATTTTCACATTTATTCGGCCATGCTGTAAAATTGCATTCTGCACTCACAGCCAGTGTTTTCTCGCCCATTAACATGACCGGGAGCAATGTTTTTTAAGCCAAAAAATTACCTTGGAAAACTCTCGCTCTGCCAAAATCCTCCGGATGCCTTCCAATGCCTATATAGAGGCACCTGTAAGGTTTTTGCAGCATTGGTCACTGCTAAATTGCCCCCCCTCCCTTTTTTCCTGCTCCCATAGGAGTCTATGGGAGCCGCCACCATATATCAGGCAAAAGATAGTTCCAGAATTATCTCTTTGCCCGCTGTATATGCGTCGGTGCGTATTTTGGTTGCGTATGTTTCATTTTTCATGGTCCGCCGTATTTACGTGCCGTATATTCACCTGTGTCAATGAATGCATTGGAAACCAATGCCTGAGATGGTCGCGTATATCGGTCGGCCACAAAAAAATGCACCTTTTATGTGCTTTTGTGAATGACGCCTCACATATACTCTTGTATACATTTGTATCCAATTCATAAATTGTTGCATTCACTGTCTTCACACTGCTTCTCCCATCTGGCGCTTATTGCGCTGGTCTTCGTAAGAGCTCTGTGTGCTATTCCCTAGACCAGTACTGTTTTAACAATTTTTTATCTGCTTTTTGTTTTATGCTCTTTTGATATAATTCATTAAGTGAATTGTCATCTTTATTTTGTTGTACTGTATTTTTTATCTTTTCCTTCAGCCTATATTGACTTGTGAAATGTCTGTAAAAACGGACAAATGAAGCTGAATTAAATGCCGCAGTCAGGTTTACGTCATTCGCTTCATCACATCACCTGCCCCACGCTCCTTGGAGGTTTTGTCTTTAGGTTAGATTATTACTCATGTATGGGCTTGAGAAAGGGATCAGTACGACTCAGAAATGCATTGCCACTAAACTCATTCTTCAATACTCCGTGATCCCAGCGTTCTGTCCTCAGCAGCGCCAATTACTCCTCCATCTGTGGTTCTCCTGGATAAAGTATTGATGGCCTCTTGTGACAAGGAGCACTAGGAGCATTTATCTCATCTTCTATCCAGATAAGCACTGATAAAACTACTTAGAGTGGGAAAGCTAATATTTATTTAGTCCTGCCAATAAAGATTATTTGAATTTGGATCTGAATGTAATTAGCTAATGCTCCAATCTAAAATAAAGTACCTGCCTGAAACTCAGGATGCCCTCATGTTTCTATCAGGCAATTTCAGGCATAATTCTCATTTTATTTACAAAATTACTTTGGACACAGATTTCACCTAGTGCAGCGACTTGGCTCAGATCCTGGTAAGGTATGAGAGAAGGGAGGGAAGCACTTCTGACAATAGGAAGCTTCATACATGGCACAAGATCTTCCAATGTGATAATGTTCTTTCATTACTTGGAGGCCTAAGCATGTGCCGATGTCAGAGGGCCCATCTGCATGTGTATTGCAGCTGCAGTGATAACCCATCCTTTCTAAACTCTTTAGAAGCTGCAGTCACCATGACTGTGGTATCTAAGAGGTTGAAGCAATCAGAGACCAAAATTATTGGTCTCCGAACTGTGCCTGATGTCTAAGGGCCTTAGATATCTGCCTAAAAAGGTAACTGCATGCCCAGTTTTGCAGTGAAATGGCAACTCCTTCTAGGTTTTCGATTTTCATGGTAAAGAGTGTAGTAACCTTCATATAGCACCAGCTTCTTTAGCACTTTACAATTCAAAAGATCCATGTATAAATAAAATCAGACACTACAGAGTAACAAACTAATCAACAAATCACACAATAGGACTGACAGACCTTCCTGCAATATCTTACAACCTGTCAGCTAATAAGTGTAGATCGAAAGATTAAACTGCTTACTTTGTACCATAGCCCAGCTGTCTCTTATAAAACAAGGCCACTAGCGCTGTCGTATGGGAATTTTACCATCAGTTTGTCCGCCAGGGTCCTGTGGTATAGCAACACTCTCGAACCCCTTTCCTCTTCGGGTATGAGGTGGAAAGGTTCTCCATATACCGTGGGTCGAGCAGTGTGTACACCCAGTAATCCGTAGTGGCCAGAATGCGTGTAACGCGAGGGTCACGAGAAAGGCATCCTAACATGAAGTCAGCCATGTGTGCCAGGGTACCTGTACGCAACACATGGCTGTCCTCACTAGGAAGATCACTTTCAGGATCCTCCTCCTCCTCCTCCTTCTCCTCCTTAGGCCATACACGCTGAAAGGATGACAGGCCAGCAGCATGTGTACCCTCACCAGTGGGCCAAGCTGTGTCTTCCCCCTCCTCCTCATCTTCCTCCTCCTCCTCCTCCTCCTCACCGCGCTGAGATATATATATATAGACAGGAGGGTGCTCTGACTATCCAGCGACATACTGTCTTCCCCCGGCTCTGTTTCCGAGTGCAAAGCGTCTGCCTTTATGCTTTGCAGGGAACTTCTCAAGAGGCATAGCAGAGGAATGGTGACGCTAATGATTGCAGCATCGCCGCTCACCACCTGGGTAGACTCCTCAAAGTTTCAAAGGACCTGGCAGATGTCTGCCAGCTTCTTTAGCACTTTACAATTCAAAAGATCCATGTATAAATAAAATCAGACACTACAGAGTAACAAACTAATCAACAAATCACACAATAGGACTGACAGACCTTCCTGCAATATCTTACAACCTGTCAGCTAATAAGTGTAGATCGAAAGATTAAACTGCTTACTTTGTACCATAGCCCAGCTGTCTCTTATAAAACAAGGCCGTATACAGAAACGTACATGAGCCAATCACCAGCCAGTGTCTATGTAGGGATGTGAAATGCGTTTGAGTGTGGAGGATACTGTTGGATAAAGAAGACAGGTTCTCCTTTAAAAGAGAGGAAATGAACAGAAATGAGATAGATCAGTTGCAGGCTATATCTGGCACTATTGTTTTCAGGAGTAGTGTTTTTTTGTTTTTTTGGGGGGATGGGGTAGCTATACTTCTGACACCATTTTTTCTGAAATACAGTATATGGGGGTATTGTAGTGGCAGTTGGTTGCAAATTTGAGGTCGCATTGGGATGCGTAGGTTGGGGAAAGGTAGGAAGGATGCTAGAAAAGTGAGTCATGGCTGGACAAAGTCTTCATGGTAGTGTGATCAGATACGAAGGAAGAGAAAAGTAAATACTACAATTGGAGAAGTCATGAACTCTGAGTTAGTCATATGGTCTGCAGAGCAACTGTGCTGAGCTGATATCTACCATTATATGGACACTCTATGGTGGTAATATTGGTAATCTTTTGCACAGTGCTTTTATCCCATAACAATACGGTAAGACTATTAAGTCGGTACTAGAGATGAGCGAGCACCAAAATGCTCGGGTGCTCGTTACTCGAGACGAATTTTTCGCGATGCTCGAGGGTTCGTTTCGAGTAACGAATCCCATTGAAGTCAATGGGCGACTCGAGCATTTTTGTATATCGCCGATGCTCGCTAAGGTTTTCATTTGTGAAAATCTGGGCAATTCAAGAAAGTGATGGGAACGACACAGAAACGGATAGGGCAGGCGAGGGGCTACATGTTGGGCTGCATCTCAAGTTCACAGGTCCCACTATTAAGCCACAATAGCAGCAAGAGTGCCCCCCCCAACAACTTTAACATCTGAAAAGCCCTCATTAGCAATGCATACCTTAGCTAAGCACCACACTACCTCCAACAAAGCACAATCACTGCCTGCATGACACTCCGCTGCCACTTCTCCTGGGTTACATGCTGCCAAATCCCCCCCCCCACGACCCAGTGTCCACAGCGCACACCAAACTGTCCCTGCCCAGCCTTCAGCTGCCCTCATGCCACACCACCCTCATGTCTATTTATAAGTGCGTCTGCCACAGGAAAAGCAGGCACACACTGCAGAGGGTTGGCACGGCTAGGCAGCGACCCTCTTTAAAAGGGGCGGGGCGATAGCCCACAATGCTGTACAGAAGCAATGAAAAATCCAATCCTGTGCCACCTCCATCTGGAGCTGCACACGTGGGCATAGCAATGGGGAACCTATGTGCCACACACTATTCATTCTGTCAAGGTGTCTGCATGCCCCAGTCAGAACGCGTTTTTTTATATATAGTCACAGGCAGGTACAACTCCGCAATGGGAATTCCGTGTGCACCCACAGCATGGGTGGCTCCCTGGAACCCACCGGCGGTACATAAAAATATCCCATTGCATTGCCCAACACAGCTGAGGTAGTAATGTCATGTTTAATGCAGGTGGGCTTCGGCCCACACTGCATGCCCCAGTCAGACCGGGGTTCTTTAGAAGTGGAAACAGATGCATTTACAACTCCCTGTGGACCCACAGCATGGGTGGGTGCCAGGAAGCCACCGGCGGTACATAAAAATATCCCATTGCATTGCCCAACACAGCTGAGGTAGTAATGTCGTGCTTAATGCAGGTGGGCTTCGGCCCACACTGCATGCCCCAGTCAGACTGGGGTTCTTTTGAAGTGGAAACAGTTGCATTTACAACTCCCTGTGGACCCACAGCATGGGTGGGTGCCAGGAAGCCACCGGCGGTACATAAATATATCCCATTGCATTGCCCATCACAGCTGAGGTAGTAATGTCATGTTTAATGCAGGTGGGCTTCGGCCCACACTGCATGCCCCAGTCAGACTGGAGTTCTTTAGAAGTGGACAAATGTAGTTACAACTCCCTGTGGACCCACAGCATGGGTGGGTGCCAGGAAGCCACCGGCGGTACATAAATATATCCCATTGCATTGCCCAACACAGCTGGGGTAGTAATGTCATGTTTAATGCAGGTGGGCTTCGGCCCACACTGCATGCCCCAGTCAGACTGGGGTTCTTTAGAAGAGGACACATTTAGTTACAACTCCCTGTGCACCCACAGCATGGGTGGCTCCCTGGAACCCACCGGCGGTACATAAATATATCCCATTGCAGTGCCCAACACAGCTGAGGTAGTAATGTCGTGCTTAATGCAGGTGGGCTTCGGCCCACACTGCATGCCCCAGTCAGACTGGGGTTCTTTACAAGTGGAAACAGTTGCATTTACAACTCCCTGTGGACCCACAGCATGGGTGGGTGCCAGGAAGCCACCGGCGGTACATAACAATATCCCATTGCATTGCCCATCACAGCTGAGGTAGTAATGTCGTGCTTAATGCAGGTGGGCTTCGGCCCACACTGCATGCCCCAGTCAGACCGGGGTTCTTTAGAAGTGGAAACAGATGCATTTACAACTCCCTGTGGACCCACAGCATGGGTGGCTCCCTGGAACCCACCGGCGGTACATAAAAATATCCCATTGCATTGCCCAACACAGCGGATGTAACGTCAGCTGTAATGCAGGTGGGCTAAAAATTCATTTGATTACACTGTAGGCGAGGGCCCACAAAAATTGCTGTATCAACAGTACTAATGTACATCAGAAAAATTGACTATGGCCAACCAAGAGGGCAGGTGAAACCCATTAATCGCTTTGGTTAATGTGGCTTAATTGGTAACTAGGCCCGGAGGCAGCCGAGTTAAAATAAAAATTGGTGGAGTTGAAAGTTTCAACGCTTTAATGAGCATTGAAACGTATAAAAATTGTTTAGAAAAATTATATGACTGAGCCTTGTGGGCCTCAGAAAAATTGCCCGTTCGGCGTGATTATGTGAGGTTTCAGGAGGAGGAGCAGGAGGAGGAGGAGGAATATTATACACAGATTGATGAAGCGAAAAGGTCCCCGTTTTTGATGGGGATAGAGAACGATGCTTCCATCCGCGGGTGCAGCCTACCTATTGCTTAGGTATCGCTGCTGTCCGCTGGTGGGGAAGAGAAGTCTGGGGAAATCCAGGCTTTGTTCATCTTGATGAGTGTTAGCCTGTCGGCACTGTCGGTTGACAGGCGGGTACGCTTATCTGTGATGATTCCCCCAGCCGCACTAAACACCCTCTCTGACAAGACGCAAGCCGCAGGACAAGCAAGCACCTCCAGGGCATACAGCGCGAGTTCAAGCCACGTGTCCCGCTTCGACACCCAGTAGTTGTAGGGGGCAGAGGCGTCACGGAGGACGGTCGTGCGATCGGCTACGTACTCCCTCACCATCCTTTTACAGTGCTCCCGCCGACTCAGCCGTGACTGGGGAGCGGTGACACAGTCTTGCTGGGGAGCCATAAAGCTGTCAAGGGCCTTAAAGAGTGTTGGCCTGCCTGTGCTGTACATGCTGCCTGATCTCCGCGCCTCCCCTGCTACCTGGCCCTCGGAACTGCGCCTTCGGCCACTAGCGCTGTCGTATGGGAATTTTACCATCAGTTTGTCCGCCAGGGTCCTGTGGTATAGCAACACTCTCGAACCCCTTTCCTCTTCGGGTATGAGGTGGAAAGGTTCTCCATATACCGTGGGTCGAGCAGTGTGTACACCCAGTAATCCGTAGTGGCCAGAATGCGTGTAACGCGAGGGTCACGAGAAAGGTATCCTAACATGAAGTCAGCCATGTGTGCCAGGGTACCTGTACGCAACACATGGCTGTCCTCACTAGGAAGATCACTTTCAGGATCCTCCTCCTCCTCCTCCTCCTTCTCCTCCTTAGGCCATACACGCTGAAAGGATGACAGGCCAGCAGCATGTGTACCCTCACCAGTGGGCCAAGCTGTGTCTTCCCCCTCCTCCTCATCTTCCTCCTCCTCCTCCTCCTCCTCACCGCGCTGAGATATATATATATAGACAGGAGGGTGCTCTGACTATCCAGCGACATACTGTCTTCCCCCGGCTCTGTTTCCGAGTGCAAAGCGTCTGCCTTTATGCTTTGCAGGGAACTTCTCAAGAGGCATAGCAGAGGAATGGTGACGCTAATGATTGCAGCATCGCCGCTCACCACCTGGGTAGACTCCTCAAAGTTTCAAAGGACCTGGCAGATGTCTGCCAACCAGGCCCACTCTTCTGAAAATAATTGAGGAGGCTGACTCCCACTGCGCCGCCCATGTTGGAGTTGGTATTCCACTATAGCTCTACGCTGCTCATAGAGCCTGGCCAACATGTGGAGCGTAGAGTTCCACCGTGTGGGCACGTCGCACAGCAGTCGGTGCACTGGCAGATTAAACCGATGTTGCAGGGTGCGCAGGGTGGCAGCGTCCGTGTGGGACTTGCGGAAATGTGCGCAGAGCCGGCGCACCTTTCCGAGCAGGTCTGACAAGCGTGGGTAGCTTTTCAGAAAACGCTGAACCACCAAATTAAAGACATGGGCCAGGCATGGCACGTGCGTGAGGCCGCCGAGCTGCACAGCCGCCATCAGGTTACGGCCGTTGTCACACACGACCATGCCCGGTTGGAGGCTCAGCGGCGCAAGCCAGTGGTCGATCTGCTCTGTCAGACCCTGCAGCAGTTCATGGGCCATGTGCCTCCTATCTCCTAAGCTGAGTAGTTTCAGCACGGCCTGCTGACGCTTGCCCACCGCTGTGCTGCCACGACGCGCGACACCGACTGCTGCCGACGTGCTGCTGCTGACACATCTTGATTGCGAGACAGAGGTTGCATTGGAGGTGGAGGAGGAGGAGGAGTGTGGTTTAGTGGAGGAACTGAGTAGCGCGGGACCGCCGCCACCATCATATTTTTGAAGGACTCCGTTTCCACAACCCTATACGGCAGCATCTCCAGGCTGATAAATTTGGCTATGTGCACGTTTAACGCTTGAGCGTGCGGGTGCGTGGCGGCGTACTTGCGCTTGCGCTCCAACACTTGCGCAAGCGACGGCTGGACGCTGCGCTGACAGACATTGCTGGATGGGGCCGAGGACAGCGGAGGTGAGGGTGTGAGTGCAGGCCAGGAGACGGTAGTGCCTGTGTCCTCAGAGCGGGGTTGGATCTCAGTGGTAGGTTGGGGCACAGGGGGAGAGGCATCGGTGCAAACCGGAGGTGGTGAACGGCCTTCTTCCCACCTTGTGGGGTGCTTGGCCATCATATGCCTGCGCATGCTGGTGGTGGTGAGGCTGGTGGTGGTGGCTCCCCGGCTGATCTTGGCGCGACAAAGGTTGCACACCACTGTTCGTCGGTCGTCTGCACTCTCAGTGGAAAACTGCCAGACCTTTGAGCACCTCGGCCTCTGCAGGGTGGCATGGCGCGTGGGGGCGCTTTGGGAAACAGTTGGTGGATTATTCGGTCTGGCCCTGCCTCTACCCCTGGCCACCGCACTGCCTCTTGCAACCTGCCCTGCTGCTGCCCTTGCCTCCCCCTCTGAAGACCTGTCCTCAGTAGGCGTAGCAAACCTGGTGGGGTCAGTCACCTCATCGTCCTCCTGCTGCTCTTCCTCAGAATCCTCGGTGCGCTCCTCCCTCGGACTTAATGCCCTTACTACTACCTCACTGATAGACAACTGTGTCTCATCGTCATCGGCCTCCTCACCCACTGAAAGGTCTTGAGACAGTTGCCGGAAGTCCTCATCCTCATCCCCCGGACCCCGGGAACTTTCCAATGGTTGGGCATCAGTGACGATAAACTCCTCTGGTGGGAGAGGAACCACTGCTGCCCAATCTGAGCAGGGGCCCGAGAACAGTTCCTGGGAGTCTGCCCGCTCCTCAGAATGTCTCATTTTCATGGAGTGAGGAGGCTGGGAGGAAGGAGGAGCAGCAGCCAGAGGATTCTGAGTTGCAGCAATGGACAGCGCAGAACTCTGGGTGGATGATAGGTTGCTGGAAGCACTTTCTGCCATCCACGACAGGACCTGCTCACACTGCTCATTTTCTAATAAAGGTCTACCGCGTGGACCCATTAAATGTGCTATGAATGTGGGGACGCCAGAAACGTGCCTCTCTCCTAATCCCGCAGCAGTCAGCTGCGATACACCTGCATCAGAAGCTCGGCCTGTGCCCACACCCGGACTAGGGCCCCCGCGTCCTCGGCCGCGCCCTCGTCCTCTAGGCCTACCCCTACCCCTCAGCATGCTGTATTACCAGGAATGCAGAAACACAACACTGTAATTAAATGTGCTGCTTATTGGCCTGTGGTTTGAGGCTGAGTTCGCTTACGGAACGCCAGGAAATAATTTGGCGCAAGCCTGCTGTAACACTTAGCTGGCTGCGTATTTATTTGGAGAAATTTTACCCCCAGCAGACACGGACCCACAACACTGAGCAGAGTGACAGGCAGGCCAAATAGATTTTTTTCAAATCTTTTTTTGCAAAAGGACCACTGCGTATATTCAATCTATAAGATGTCTTCTGGCCCTGCCTACACAATTCTGTCCCTGATGTGTGTGACGGAACTGCAGTGTTGCACTGTTATTAAGTGCAACAGAGCGGTGATTTCAGAGCCAGGAAATAATTTGGCGCAAGCCTGCTGTAACACTTAGCTGGCTGCGTATTTATTTGGAGAAATTTTACCCCCAGCAGACATGGACCCAGAACACTGAGCACAGTGACAGGCAGGCCAAATAGATTTTTTTTCAAATCATTTTTTGCAAAAGGACCACTGCGTATATTCAATCTATAAGATGTCTTCTGGCCCTGCCTACACAATTCTGTCCCTGTAGTATTACTGCAGGGCGCAATGCTCTGCACGGCCGATATACCAAAAAAAAAAAATGTGCAACACTGCTAACAGCAGCCTCCACACTACTGCACACGGTTAGATGTGGCCCTAAGAAGGACCGTTGGGGTTCTTGAAGCCTACACTAACTCCTAACACTCTCCCTGCCTAACCACCACTTCTGTCCCTGTAGTATTACTGCAGGGCGCAATGTTCTGCACGGCCTATATACCAAAAAAAAAAAAAAGTGCAACACTGCTAACAGCAGCCTCCACAGTACTGCACACGGTTAGAAGTGGCACTAAGAAGGACCGTTGGGGTTCTTGAAGCCTACACTAACTCCTAACACTCTCCCTACAGCAGCACCAGCAGCAGCACTTTCCCTCAGCTAAGTCACAACGCATCTGAGGCGAGCCGCGGGAGGGGCCGATTTTTATACTCGGGTGACACCTGATCTCCCCAGCCACTCACTGCAGGGGGGTGGTATAGGGCTTAAACGTCACAGGGGGAAGTTGTAATGCCTTCCCCGTCTTTCAATTGGCCAGAAAAGCGCGCTAACGTCTCAGAGATGAAAGTGAAAGTAACCCGAACATCGCGTGGTGCTCGTTACGAGTAACGAGCATCTCGAACACGCTAAAACTCGAACGAGTATCAAGCTCGGACGAGTACGTTCGCTCATCTCTAGTCGGTACCATGCTTAGAGGCAACGGTACCGACTTGTCATAGTATAGAGGTATTATTGGTCATTTTGTTTTTGTATCATGTGTCGTGTTCAATAACAGTACAGAGATAATATATGCGGGCTGATTGAAAAGTAATGTGACTGCTCATATTCTTTTTTCCGGTGATTGATCTGGTAACACTGCACAGGTGTTTGTGAACGACATGCATCAACATGTCTGAACCTGCAGTTGGATGGCCATACTCTTTAGCATTCTGTCCCACTGAGTGAAAGCACTTTGTATATGCTATCATGGCAGATTAAATAGACATTTCTCTAAAAGTATGATAGAGGTGTGCGTTTTAATGTTTTGTTAAGCTTGGGGAGAGGGGTAATGAAACTCCCTAAATACTACAACAAGCAGTTCTCTACTTTTAGAGAAATGTCTACTTCATCCTCCATTATGGCATGCACAAAGTTCTTTTACTAGCTACGAAAGAATACTAAACAGTATGGCAGTCCAACTGCAGGTTCAGACATCTTGATGCATAACATTCACAAATAGCTATTTGGCATTACCAGACCTACCACCTTGGAAAAAATACAAGCAGTCTCATTACTTTTTAATCAGCCCTCATATAACCATTGCATGGTGGTAATGTTTGATGGTGGGATATATACGAAGGGGTAACCAAGGGAAACAGGATGGGTATGGAGTTAATAGCACAGGCTTCTGTTGCCAAGTGAATGTCTGCAAAACCCTTCTGAGGTGGTACGACAGCTGACGGTGTTGGGAAAGGTTGTGTTTGGCTCCATTGGCTACGTTTTTCAATAGGGTGTTCAGTTGCTTTGCATATTTTGTGATGACTGATTCATATGAGCAACGTGCAGCTGTGAAATTCCTGTTCTTTTTGAGTACCCCCTCATATAGATAGTATTATATAAATGTAGACCTTTTTATGTGTGTAATGCTGTGTTATGGAGAGCATATTCCTTGGGGCTTGTACCAATACCCTTATATAAAACATCCCATTTTGCCAATTATTATTGCTGAATCATGAAATTTAATATCCTACTGATAATTAATAATAAAGTTTGAAACTAAATTTAAGTAAATCCTTGTTCATGGATATTAAAAGAAAAAAAAAACTTTGAAAACTACAAGCAATAAACTAGGTTAGGAAACTGCAAGCCTTGCAGAACACATTCAGTTTTGAGTCCAGCTGCTACAAAAGCATTAATCATGAGAGAATTATTTTGAGCAAAATAACTTTAGGCATAAGATTGTATCTTGTGTTTTTTCCTCTTGTGCATGGTACAGAAATATTTCCTTGTTATTTGAAAATGAATGCTACATGGTTTTAAAGATTTTACATAGCTTGTGATAATGATTATCACGTACAGCCCTGTTTAACACAAAATGACTAATTCACATAATATTAATATTGAAGCAGACTATCTTAACCTAAAGCAAAAATCCTAAAAAATAAATGAACTTGTAGAAGTTGGATAAGTAAAATAAAATAAGGAAATCTCACTGATAACTCATCTCCCTATTCTGTTATTTGATGGTGTCTTATATGAGCAACCTTGAAAACTGTTTAGGAGGCTATGGGCAAATGTTGGCTCAACTTGGCCAAGCAAAGTAGATAAAAACCAACCAATCATGTTGATTTCAGCATAATTGACCGACAATTAGGTGCCTCCCGACAATACCCAGGGGCAGATGTCAGTGGACAGAGGAATTAGGAATGGTAGATTTTGCTTACTCCCATTTTTCCATTGAAATAAACATGCATGCTAAGAAAATTTGACCATGGTTCTTTATGGTGGAGTCAGGAGAATCAGCTCATGTGTATACTATATCCAGCTTTGCCGTCAAGATGCACAAACCCTTTGAGCATGTGAGTGTTGAGGTAATCAGCTGATCACTCCAAATCCTGCTTTTGGCACCCGCAGCAAACAGCTAGTTTTGCCAGGGAAAGTCATGGCTGCTGCAGGGGAAATGTAGTATTGCTAGATGGCCATTCACATAAATACATGATAGCAAAGATCTGGCACACTTTCTGTTACTTTTTTGCCATCTTCCGTATTTATTGCATTAATGGTGAACAATCTTGTCTGTGCTTAGTCTCTCTAGATGCTCATGTTTGACTCTTGTCTTGCATTGACTGTGTATGGTCCATGTTTTTCTGAAATGTGTCAAGTGTAACCCCTGTTCTATCTCTGCTGCTTCATACTATTGACTGATTACTGCTACCTTCTGCAGCATCATTACACCTGGTCATTCTGCCTCCAGATTCTTTTAGCTTGCTACCCAACCCAAATGTGTTCATCATTTAGTGGCTACTCATGGGTTATTAATTAAGGTTTCTAACCGTAAAAGTCCATATTTTCATGACCAAACCAATTGTAGTCCAGAGGAAGCATTTTATCCCTGTGCATTACAGTTTTCCCATTGTGACAAAAAATTTGATATGAGAGTAATTTGCTGCATGAATCAATAATGCTCAATTTCTCTTCTGTAGCTTATGCTGATCACTTCGACCTATGAATTATAATGTTTCTTATGTTTATATGTACACATATTCTCACGTATTTTGGCCATGTAATGTGAGCAGAGTCACTAGAAAAATCTATAATGCTTGGACAGATCAGTGGCAAAAGAAGACCTGGCTGCCAAAGGACACGATGGCTGATACTGTCAGAGCTGATACTGGCATGGATATCACACAACTGAAAGAAGCAGTGCAAAACTGAAAAACATTGAGGGAGCTCGCCTTTAGGGTGGCACAGGGTTGTGAACAACTAAACAGCTAACAATTACAACATATTAATATTTCAGAACCAGTATGGTATTTTTCCTCTGTATCTTTGATACATTTATTACCCCAATCCTCCCTTATCTCATGTTGTTAAGAAAAGGCAAAAAAGTAAACATTAGAAAAATACTTGAAAAAAGACACAACTCAGTGAAACCCTTCTTGGTCTTATGACTCATAAATGGGAGCCATGTGTAATATATGTAATGGTCCATGCTTCTGCAACGATTCTTGGTGGTTGCTGCCGCTTTGACCCCAGTGATGGCATTAGGAAATTTGTTGGGCGGTGTGTGGGCAGAGTGCTCCACCATCCAGACAATTCTATATAATTTTTAATGTGTGAGAATGTCTTTAAATCTGAGCTGAATAGTTTCCTGGTTCTGACAACTGGTCTATCAGATTCAACCAACAAGCCAGTAGGTCAAGTCGTCAATTAAAATGTTTGTTGCTCTACTGTAGAGTGATGGGGTATGTGTCTGGTCTCGTTTTGCCCAATTCTGATATTTTGTAGACCCTGTCTATTTTTGTCATTATTTTCATTCTGATCTGACCCAATTTCACACTGCATGCTCTTCTGTTCCGGTACCTGAATTCTGACCTTTAATTTGCCAGACTAGTCTCTGCCTTCTCATATGTTTCTTGTGGTATTCCTGGCTTGATCTAAAGCCTCATTCACACAAGCGTTTAGATTTAACACCAGCCGAATTGTGGTTGAAAAACGCACCACTGAAGAATAGACGCAATTGAGTCCCATGATTAATTAGCGTTTTCTGGTCCACTCAAAGGGGGCGGGGAAAAACACTGCAGACCAGAATTCTGTCAGTCGGCAGAAATCCTCGGAAATGACTTCTAATGCTTAAATAGAGCCTGCTGTCTTCTTTTCCGAGTGCTCTCAAAACCTATCTTTTGACACAGCGTGAACAATCGCCAACCTTTTTCGGTCGGCAATTTGACTTCTTAGCAGTGCGATTTTTCTCGTGCCCGAAAATCGACCCATGTGAGTGAATGCATTGGAATCCAATGCTTCACATGGTCGCAAATTTTGGCCAATATCTTATTGCAACAAAATAGCCGTGTAAAATTGCTTGTGTGAATATGGACTCTGTTTCAGAATAAGGATTCTGTTTTGGCCTGACATTTATCTCTGATAAATACTTAGTACTAAGACCCCGGATAGTTTGTCTTTGTCGCCTTTTGCTTCACCAATCAGCAGCTGCTGTGCCGATGCACAATTGGGATTTGTAGCAGTGAAGACCAGATCTCTTAATAGTGATTAAAGGGTGAACACCTGCAATCTCTCTGTCCAGCTATGTAAAGTAACCTGCACCAAGTCTGATCGTGGAAAGACAGGCAATTCTCCTTATACAGCAACCTTATACCATGAGCTTCAACCAATATCACAGTTTGTCCAGCAGTTTCAAGGATGTCTATTTCAGTATTTCTTAAAAAGGGTCTAATTTGAGGACACTGCTTGTGGTCCCTACTGATGAAATCGTATAAAGATTTAATATATTCATATAATTCATGCATTGTTAAGTGAAGTTAAATAATATTCACTAAATATATTGCAGTGTTAAATTTTATGCCAGATATTTTTAAAAGTTAAAGTTCTTTTAGGAAAGTACAGATCAGTATGATTTTAATTTTGCAAAGGTCACTTGAGAAGCAAAAGTTCCAATTTAAAACTAAGGAATAAAATGATTTATTCATATTATCAAAAGCTATTTGACATCTATTGATGAGTTCAGTTATAGCGAAAATTGGAGAACACCATCCAAAATAATTTCAGATAGTATTTGACAAGTTATATGTGAGTTTATATTGGAAGATAAAATGCAGTTGCAAAAAAAAATTGCAAAAACATTTTGGTGCTATCAGAATGTTTTGCTAGTAAGAACTTAGACTGCGCAATGTCAGATCTAATATGATATAGTTTAATGGAAAATGCCAACAAGTATAATGAATTGAAGTAATCTATTTTAGTTGTTAATATTTTGTTAACAGTTTATTAATTAAACATTTGTATATACTATTGCATCTTATACACTAACATAGAAGGAGGTTCTTTACTGTAAGAGCAGTGAGACTATGGAGCTTTGTGTCTGAGGATGTGATGATGGGTAACTCACTAAAAGAAAAGTTTTAGAGGGGCTTGGACACCTTTCTTGAGCGATACAATAGTATATGTTATAATTAGAGATGAGCGAACACCAAAATGTTCGGGTGTTCGTTATTCGGAACGAACTTCCCGTGATGCTCGAGGGTTCGTTTCGAACAACGAACCCCATTGAAGTCAATGGGCGACCAGAACATTTTTGTATTTCGCCGATGCTCGCTAAGGTTTTCATGTGTGAAAATCTGGGCAATTCAGGAAAGTGATGGGAATGACACAGTGACGGATAGGGCAGGCGAGGGGCTACGTGTTGGGCTGCATCTCAAGTTCACAGGTCCCACTATTAAGCCACAATACCGGCAAGAGTGGGCCCCCCCCCTCCCAACAACTTTTACTTCTGAAAAGCCCTCATTAGCATGGCATACCTTTGCTAAGCACCACACTACCTCCAACAAAGCACAATCACTGCCTGCATGACACTCCACTGACACTTCTCCTGGGTTACATGCTGCCCAACCGCCCCCCCTCCCCCCCCACAGCGCACACCAAAGTGTCCCTGGGCAGCCTTCAGCTGCCCTCATGCCACACCACGCTCATGTCTATTTAGAATTGCGTCTGCCATGACGAGGGACCGCAGGCACACACTGCAGAGGTTGGCACGGCTAGGCAGCGACCCTCTTTAAAAGTGGCGGAGCGATAGCCCACAATGCTGTACAGAAGCAATGAGAAATAGAATCCTGTGCCACCGCCATCAGGAGCTGCACACGTGGGCATAGCAATGGGGAACCTATGTGCCACACACTATTCATTCTGTCAAGGTGTCTGCATGCCCCAGTCAGACCGGGCTTTTTAATTCATAGACACAGGCAGGTACAACTCCCTATTGTGAAGTCCCTGTCGACCCACAGCATGGGTGGCTCCCTGGAACCCACCGGCGGTACACAGAAATATCCCATTGCATTGCCCAACACAGCTGAGGTAGTAATGTCGTGCTTAATGCAGGTGGGCTTCGGCCCACACTGCATGCCCCAGTCTGACTGGGGTTCTTTATAAGTGTACAGATGTAGTAAAAACTCCGTGTGCACCTACAGCATGGGTGGGTGCCAGGAAGCCACCGGCGGTACATAGAAATATCCCATTGCATTGCCCAACACAGCTGAGGTAGTAATGTTGTGCTTAACCCTTTCCAATCCAATTTGTATATGGTTTTCCTAGGGGGCTTACTCTTTTTCTGCTGTTATACAACGGCGCTATATGCTGGCTAAAGCCAGTACTGCATGAGCTGACACGTAGGATAGGCTCCGACAGCAGAGAGGCTGGCAATATACAGTAAGAGAACCCCGACGGACGTCTACCAACAACGGAGCTGTACAGCCTTAAACCCTAATGTCTTCACAGGTCACACAGTGGACTGGAAAGGGTTAATGCAGGTGGGTTTCGGCCCACACTGCATGCCCCAGTCAGACTGGGGTTCTTTACAAGTGGACACATGTAGGTTAAACTCCCTGTGGACCCACTGCCTGGGTGGGTGCCAGGAAGCCACCGGCGGTACATAGAAATATCCCATTGCATTGCCCAACACAGCTGAGGTAGTAATGTCGTGCGTAATACAGGTGGGCTTCGGCCCACACTGCATGCCCCAGTCAGACGGGTTCTTTAGAAGTGTACAGATGTATTAAAAACTCAGTGTGCACCTACAGCATGGGTGGCTCCCTGGAACCCACCGGCGGTACACAAAAATATCCCATTGCATTGCCCAACACAGCTGAGGTAGTAATGTCGTGCTTAATGCAGGTGGGCTTCGGCCCACACTGCATGCCCCAGTCAGACTGGGGTTCTTTACAAGTGGACACATGTAGGTTAAACTCCCCGTGGACCCACTGCCTGGGTGGGTGCCAGGAAGCCACCGGCGGTACATAGAAATATCCCATTGCATTGCCCAACACAGCTGAGGTAGTAATGTCGTGCGTAATACAGGTGGGCTTCGGCCCACACTGCATGCCCCAGTCAGACGGGTTCTTTAGAAGTGTACAGATGTATTAAAAACTCAGTGTGCACCTACAGCATGGGTGGCTCCCTGGAACCCACCGGCGGTACATAAAAATATCCCATTGCATTGCCCAACACAGCTGAGGTAACGTCAGCTGTAATGCAGGTGGCCTAAAAATTAATTTGATTACACTGTAGGCGAGGGCCCACAAAAATTGCTGTATCAACAGTACTAATGTACATCCCAAAAATTGGCCATGGCCAGCCAAGAGGGCAGGTGAAACCCATTAATCGCTTTGGTTAATGTGGCTTAAGTGGTAACTAGGCCTGGAGGCAGCCCAGTGTAACGAAAAATTGGTTCAAGTTAAAGTTCCCATGCTTTTAAGCGCATTGAAACTTATAAAAATTGTTCTGAAAAATTATTTGAGTGAGCCTTGTGGCCCTAAGAAAAATTGCCCGTTCAGCGTGATTACGTGAGGTTTCAGGAGGAGGAGCAGGAGGAGGAGGAGGAGGAATATTAGACACAGACTGATGAAGCAGAAATGTCCCCGTTTTGGATGGTGAGAGAGAACGTAGCTTCCATCCGCGGGTGCAGCCTACGTATTGCTTACGTATCGCTGCTGTCCGCTGGTGGAGAACAGAAGTCTGGGGAAATCCAGCCTTTGTTCATCTTGATGAGTGTTAGCCTGTCGGCACTGTCGGTTGACAAGCGGCTACGCTTATCTGTGATGATTCCCCCAGCCGCACTAAACACCCTCTCCGACAAGACGCTAGCCGCAGGACAAGCAAGCACCTCCAGGGCATACAGCGCTAGTTCAGGCCACATGTCCAGCTTCGACACCCAGTAGTTGTAGGGGGCAGAGGCGTCACCAAGGATGGTCGTGCGATCCGCTACATACTCCCTCACCATCCTTTTACAGTGCTCCCGCCGACTCAGCCGTGACTGGGGAGCGGTGACACAGTCTTGGTGGGGAGCCATAAAGCTGGCCAGGCCCTTAAAGACTGTTGCACTGCCTGGGATGTACATGCTGCTCGATCTACGCACATCCCCTGCTACCTTGCCCTCGGTACTGCGCCTTCTGCCACTAGCGCTGTCGGCTGGGAATTTTACCATCAGCTTGTCCGCAAGGGTCCTGTGGTATAGCAACACTCTCGAACCCCTTTCCTCTTCGGGAATCAGAGTGGGCAGGTTCTCCTTATACCGTGGATCGAGCAGTGTGTACACCCAGTAATCCGTAGTGGCCAGAATGCGTGCAACGCGAGGGTCATGAGAAAGGCATCCTAACATGAAATCAGCCATGTGTGCCAGGGTACCTGTACGCAACACATGGCTGTCTTCACTAGGAAGATCACTTTCAGGATCCTCCTCCTCCTCCTCCTCCTCCTCCTCCTCCTCAGGCCATACACGCTGAAAGGATGACAGGCAATCAGCCGGTGTACCGTCAGCAGCGGCCCAAGCTGTCTCTTCCCCCTCCTCCTCATCCTCCTCATGCTCCTCCTCCTCCTCCTGTACGCGCTGAGAAATGGACAGGAGGGTGCCCTGACTATCCAGCGGCATACTGTCTTCCCCCGCCCCCGTTTCCGAGCGCAAAGCAGCTGCCTTTATGGTTTGCAGGGAATTTCTCAAGATGCATAGCAGAGGAATGGTGACGCTAATGATTGTAGCATCGCCGCTCACCACCTGGGTAGACTCCTCAAAATTACCAAGGACATGGCAGATGTCTGCCAACCAGGCCCACTCTTCTGAAAGGAATTGAGGAGGCTGACTCCCACTGCGCCGCCCATGTTGGAGTTGGTATTCGACTATAGCTCTACGTTGTTCATAGAGCCTGGCCAACATGTGGAGCGTAGAGTTTCACCGTGTGGGCACGTCGCACAGCAGTCGGTGCACTGGCAGCTTAAAGTGATGTTGCAGGGTGCGCAGGGTGGCAGCGTCCGTGTGGGACTTGCGGAAATGTGCGCAGAGCCGGCGCGCCTTTACGAGCAGGTCTGACAAGCGTGGGTAGCTTTTCAGAAACCGCTGAACCACCAAATTAAAGACGTGGGCCAGGCATGGCACGTGCGTGAGGCTGCCAAGCTGCAGAGCCGCCACCAGGTTACGCCCGTTGTCACACACGACCATGCCCGGTTGGAGGCTCAGCGGCGCAAGCCAGCGGTCGGTCTGCTCTGTCAGACCCTGCAGCAGTTCGTGGGCCGTGTGCCTCTTATCGCCTAAGCTGAGTAGTTTCAGCACGGCCTGCTGACGCTTGCCCACCGCTGTGCTGCCACACCGCGCGACACCGACTGCTGGCGACATGCTGCTGCTAACACATCTTGATTGCGAGACAGAGGAGGAGGAGGAGGAGGGTGCTTTAGTGGAGGAAGCATACACCTCCGCAGATACCAGCACCGAGCTGGGGCCCGCAATTCTGGGGGTGGGTAGGACGTGAGCGGTCCCAGGCTCTGACTCTGTCCCAGCCTCCACTAAATTCACCCAATGTGCCGTCAGGGAGATGTAGTGGCCCTGCCCGCCTGTGCTTGTCCACGTGTCCGTAGTTAAGTGGACCGTGGCAGTAACCGCGTTGGTGAGGGCGCGCACAATGTTGCGGGAGACGTGGTCGTGCAGGGCTGGGACGGCACATCGGGAAAAGTAGTGGCGACTGGGAACTGAGTAGCGCGGGGCCGCCGCCTCCATGATACTTTTGAAGGACTCAGTTTCCACAACCCTATACGGCAGCATCTCAAGGCTGATGAATTTTGCTATGCGGACGGTTAACGTTTGAGCGTGCGGGTGCGTGGCGGCGTACTTGCGCTTGCGCTCGAACACTTGCGCAAGCGACGGCTGAACGGTGCGCTGAACTACACTGCTGGATGGGGCCGAGGACAGCGGAGATGAGGGTGTGGGTGCAGGCCATGAGGCGGTAGTGCCTGTGTCCTGAGAGGGGGGTTGCATCTCAGTGGCAGGTTGGGGCACAGGGGGAGAGGCAGGGGTGCAAACCGGAGGCGGTGAACGGCCTTCGTCCCACCTTGTGGGGTGCTTGGCCATCATATGTCTGCGCATGGTGGTGGTGGTGAGGCTGTTGGTGTTGGCTCCCCGGCTGAGCTTTGCGCAACAAAGGTTGCACACCACTGTTCGTCGGTCGTCAGGCGTCTCTGTGAAAAACTGCCAGACCTTAGAGCACCTCGGCCTCTGCAGGGTGGCATGGCACGAGGGGGCGCTTTGGGAAACACTTGGTGGATTATTCGGTCTGGCCCTGCCTCTACCCCTGGCCCTGGCCACCGCACTGCCTCTTGCAACCTGCCCTGCTGATGCCCTTGACTCCCCCTCTGAAGACCTGTCCTCCTGAGTAAGCGTTGCACACCAGGTGGGGTCAGTCACCTCATCGTCCTGCTGCTCTTCCTCCGAATCCTCTGTGCGCTGCTCCCTTGGACTTACTGCCCTTACTACTACCTCACTGCAAGACAACTGTGTCTGATCGTCATCGTCCTCCTCACCCACAGAAAGTTGTTGAGACAGTTGGCGGAAGTCCCCAGCCTCTTCCCTCGGACCCCGGGAACTTTCGAATGGTTGGGCATCAGTGACGATAAACTCCTCTGGTGGGAGAGGAACCGCTGCTGCCCAATCTAAGCAGGGGCCCGAGAACAGTTCCTGGGAGTGTTCCCGCTCCTGAGCAGGTGTCATTGTAGTGGAGTGAGGAGGCTGGGAGGAAGGAGGAGCAGCAGACAGAGGATTCGGATTTGCAGCAGTGGACGGCGCAGAACTGCGTGTTGACGATAGGTTGCTCGAAGCACTTTCTGCCATCCAGGACAGGACCTGCTCACACTGCTCATTTTCTAATAACCGTCTCCCGCGTGGACCCATTAATTGGGCGATGAATGTGGGGACGCCAGAAACGTGCCTCTCTCCTAATCGCGCAGCAGTCGGCTGCGACACACCGGGATCAGGAGCTCGGCCTGTGCCCACACCCTGACTTGGCCCTCCGCGTCCTCGGCCGCGTCCACGTCCTCTAGGCCTACCCCTACCCCTCAGCATGCTGTATTACCAGTGATTTGATTTCACAGGCAGGAAATAAATTGGCGCAAGACTGCAGGCCAAATATAATTTTTTCCCTTTTTGGAAAACGAAAGGCCCCACTGCCTCTAGTGAATGAATAATCTAAGTTTAATAACTGTGCTGTGTCCCTGCTAATGTGTCACAGAACGTGAGGGTAGCAGAGTTATTATAACTTTGGCAGAGCAGGTATTTTTTTTCCCAATTAAGGAAAGCAAATGGCGAAGCCAGCAGTAAAGCGTAGCTGGGTGCGTATGATTTAGCAATGTTTTTCACGCAGCTCACACGTGTCCATCGCCCGTAAGGACGGACAGAGGCTGGACAAATAGATTTGTTTTCACTTGTTTTTCCACCAAAAGGCAGCACTGCGTATATTCAATGAACATGAGAAGTTTAATAACTGTGCTGTGTCCCTGCTAATGTGTCACAGAACGTGAGGGTAGCAGAGTTATTATAACTCTGGCAGAGCAGGTATTTTTTTTCCCAATTAAGGAAAGCAAATGGCGAAGCCAGCAGTAAAGCGTAGCTGGGTGCGTATGATTTAGCAATGTTTTTCACGCAGCTCACACGTGTCCACCGCCCGTAAGGACGGACAGAGGCTGGACAAATAGATTTGTTTTCACTTGTTTTTCCACCAAAAGGCAGCACTGCGTATATTCAATGAACATGAGAAGTTTAATAACTGTGCTGTGTCCCTGCTAATGTGTCACAGAACGTGAGGGTAGCAGAGTTATTATAACTCTGGCAGAGCAGGTATTTTTTTTCCCAATTAAGGAAAGCAAATGGCGAAGCCAGCAGTAAAGCGTAGCTGGGTGCGTATGATTTAGCAATGTTTTTCACGCAGCTCACACGTGTCCACCGCCCGTAAGGACGGACAGAGGCTGGACAAATAGATTTGTTTTCACTTGTTTTTCCACCAAAAGGCAGCACTGCGTATATTCAATGAACATGAGAAGTTTAATAACTGTGCTGTGTCCCTGCTAATGTGTCACAGAACGTGAGGGTAGCAGAGTTATTATAACTCTGGCAGAGCAGGTATTTTTTTTCCCAATTAAGGAAAGCAAATGGCGAAGCCAGCAGTAAAGCGTAGCTGGGTGCGTATGATTTAGCACTGTTCTTCACGCAGCTCACACGTGTCCACCGCCCGTAAGGACGGACAGAGGCTGGACAAATAGATTTGTTTTCACTTGTTTTTCCACCAAAAGGCAGCACTGCGTATATTCTATGAATAATAACTGTGTTGTGGCCCTGCCTATACAATTCTTTCCCTGCAGTATCAATGGAGGGTGGAATGCTCTGCAGAGGCGATTTTGAGAAGCCCAAAAAAAATGCAGCACAGCTAACAGCAGCCTGGACAGTACTGCACACGGATAAATATGGCCCTAGAAAGGACCGTTGAGGTTATTGAAGGCTACACTCACTCCTAACACTCTCCCTGCCTATGCAGCACTTCTGTCCCTAATGCCAGGTGCAACGCTCTGCAGAGCCGATTTTGAGGAAAAAAAAATGCCACTGCTAACAGCAGCCAACACACAGCTATCAGTGGCCCTAATAAGGACCTTTGGGGGGTCTTGAAGCCTACACTAACTACCAATTCTTTCCCTACAGCAGCTCCGGTATAAACAGCACTGTCCCTCATCTAACTCACCAGGCATCTGAGGCGAGCCGCGGGAGGGGCCGACTTTTATATTAGGCGAACACCTGATCTCGCCAGCCACTCACAGCAGGGGGGTGGTATAGGGCTTAAACGTTGCAGGGGGAAGTTGTAATGCCTTCCCTGTCTTTCAATTGGCCAGAAAAGCGCGCTAACGTCTCAGGGAAGGAAGTGAAAGTAACCAGAACACCGCATGGTGTTCGTTACGAATAACGAACATCCCGAACACCCTAATATTCGCACGAATATCAAGCTCGGACGAACGCGTTCGCTCATCTCTAGTTATAATCATTAATAATTTCAGAAGGGTCGGTGATCCAGAGATTATTCTGATTGCCAGATTGGAGTCAAGAAGAAATTTTTTAGCTTAAATGGGGAAAATTGGCTACTACCTCATTGAGTTCTTTTTGCCTTCTTCTGGATCAACATTGGGGGTAATAGGCTGAACTGGATGGGCATGTGTCTTTTTTTGGCCTAACATACTATGTTATTATCTTATTTTGGAGTTACTGTACAGCAGTATTCTCATCTCAGTCAAAGATTGCTGGGAAGGGAATATGGAGCTGCTCTATTGGAATTATGGAAACAGCTTAACTGGCTGTTCTATACTATTTCCGTAAGGGTGCCTTCACACTTGCGATTGCGATAGTGCTACTTTTTTTTAATGCAAATGTCAATAGGACTTTTTGTGAGATGCCTTTTTAACATTAGAAAGTCCTATTGACAATTGGCTAGTGTCTGGAGAGAGGCTCGAGACAGACGAATAGAGGATCTACAAGCCTTAGCACATAACACTCCTGAGGAAATGAGAAAGACTCTGCTCCCCTGCCAGACGTTCTCCTTCCTGCAAATTCAACATATTCAAAAGACTTTCAGTGAGTTCAGGGCAAAATATAACTCCTCCTGACCGATGACCCAATTTGAAAGATCCCTCAGTGAAAATAACCCTAAAATGCATAAAATCCCGAGCCTCCGAAAACACTTTATTGCTCCTCAGACTTTCAGCAAACCTACCTTTCTTACATCGTGGGAAAAAGAGCTGTGTATATCTCTGTCAAACACTGACGCTAAACTAATCCTGAAGATGGCCTACGGCCTATCTACGTGCATTCTCATGCAAGAGAGCCACTATAAATTATTAGTTAGGTGGTACAAAACCCCTCAATGGTTATATGACTACAAACGAGCCCCCCACAATAGATGCTGGAGATGCGACTCTGGAATTGGATCCTACTCTCATATCTGGTGGGACTGCCCAAACATTACCCCCTACTAGAGAGAGGTAGAGAAAGTTCTCAGATCAATCCACCCAAATCTAACTATCACGGCAGAAATGATCTTCCTATGGAAGCCCTCACCTAACTTCCACCCCCTGAAAAATAAGCTATCGGCCTTCCTTCTGGATACTGCCAAGGCTTTGATCCCGCTACACAGGCTACAAAAACACCCCCAACCATAGCTCAATGGAAAGAAAAAGCAGATTTGCTCTGTGACCTAGAGGAGCTATCAAGTTGGTGAAAAGGCTCACGTGACAACTTTCTCCAGATTTGGATCCCATGGAGAGCACTGAGACAGAACCAATAATGAAATAGGGCTCCAAAATTGTTTAGGACAAGGATGCCAGTGGGCGCCCCCCCTCCCCCTGGGAGACTGACACTGCTGTCCCCCCAAGATACTATCTGATGGGGACCTCGGACGTTGGGCCTCGATGGCGGACAGTGAGCGGTGGGCTGCATGCATGTCGGCATGGGAGCAGGTGAGACTCACTTGACACGTTCTTAGGACTCAGACCCCCTCCCACCCTTACCCGCTCACCCCCCCTCCCCCATATTCCTTACCCCTCCTACCCCCCATATCCTTTACTCAACTAGTCCTCGCTTTCTATTCTCCAGTTTTGATACTCTTGTTTTCTATTTAAGACAGTTAACGTAGAATATGTTTATCAGATGCTCTGACCAGCTGATGTTCAACTTGATTCTTAACAAACAGCGTGCAATATGTACGATTATAAGTGAGAAACTGATGTTAGAATCTATATCAGTAAGAGCATTTCCTCTGTTCATGCTTCTTTTTGCATTTCTTTACTGTATTTAATATATATATAAAAACTGCAATAAAAATTGATTAAAAAAAAAAAGTCCTATTGACATTTGCGTTAAATATATCGCAATAGCAAGTGTGAAGGCACCCTAACTGACAAAGGGCTCACACACAATTGCGTTTTTTTAACGCTGCATTAACGCTGTGGTTTTTAACGCGAATGTTAATGGGACTTTCAGCAGCTGATTCGGGCGGGGAGTCTGACAGGAGCCAGGTACAACCAACCGTGCTGGGGAACCCGCCCCCAGCCCTGCAGGAGGCAGAGAAGGAAAGGTGTGCTGGGTTGCCATGGTGCCGAGGATGCAGCATGGGGTGGTCCCTGCCGCGTCCCTAGCAACCCAGCGGCAAGGAGAAGCCCGGTGGCCAGGGGAGGTGATGAGAACCAGGGCTCCCCTGCGCTGCACGGCAGCCGCCTGAATGACAGGACAGGCGGCGAGGGCATGGAGGACCCACGAGCCGCTGGTCCTGACAGCTATCTTTTTCAGTGGCAACTAGAGATGAGCGAGCGTACTCGGAAAAGCACTACTCGCTCGAGTAATTTGCTTTATCCGAGTATCGCTGTGCTCGTCCCTGAAGATTCGGGTGCCGCTGCGGCTGACAGGTGAGTCGCAGCGGGCAGCAGGGGAGAGCGGGCGGGAGAGAGGGAGAGAAAGACCTCCCCTCCGTTCCTCCCGCTCTCCCCTGCAGCTCCCCGCTCCGTGCCGGCACCCGAATCTTCAGACCCGAGCACAGCGATACTCGGATAAAGCAAATTACTCGAGCGAGTAGTGCTTTTCCGAGTACGCTCGCTCATCTCTAGTGGCAACATTTTGGGATACACATAACATAACATTTAATTTCTATTCTTTTTTGTAGGAGGAAATTTGCCAACATAAGAGCAATAACATCTTTTTTTTATGCTGTGTGTGATGTAGTATACAAAACATGTTTAATTACAGTATATACATATTTTTGTATGTTTTTTTTCAAATTGTTACACTGGCAGGACTTTTAGATATAATTTACACTTATTCTAAGTGCACTCAGAAGAGTTTCTTGCTGGTTTTATCGGCTCTACAGTGTTTGGGTTCATTCAAAGGCAGGTAACAAGTTAAATCTCTTAGCCTTTTTATAGAGCTGGTGTTGATATTAGTAACTCTGTGCTTAAACAAACTGTCTTCTTTGATGGTGTATTATTAGAGATGAGCGAACGTGTTCTTCCGAGCTTGATATTCGTGCGAGTATTAGGGTGTTCGGGATGTTCGTTATTCGTAACGAACACCATGCGGTGTTCGGGTTACTTTCACTTCCTTCCCTGAGACGTTAGCGCGCTTTTCTGGCCAATTGAAAGACAGGGAAGGCATTACAACTTCCCCCTGTGACGTTCAAGCCCTATACCACCCCCCTGCAGTGAGTGGCTGGGAAGATCAGGTGTCCGCCGAATATAAAAGTCGGCCCCTCCCGCGGCTCGCCTCACATGCCGTGTGAGTTAGATGAGGGACAGTGCTGTTTGTACCGGAGCTGCTGTAGGGAAAGAATTGGTAGTTAGTGTAGGCTTCAAGACCCCCCAAAGGTCCTTATTAGGGCCACTGATAGCTGTGTGTTGGCTGCTGTTAGCAGTGGCAATTTTTTTTTTCTCAAAATCGCCTCTGCAGAGCGTTGCACCCGGCATTAGGGATAGAAGTGCTGCATAGGCAGGGAGAGTGTTAGGAGTGAGTGTAGCCTTCAAGAACCTCAACGGTCCTTTCTAGGGCCATATTTATCCGTGTGCAGTACTGTGCTGGCTGCTGTTAGCTGTGCTGCATTTTTTTTTACTTCTCAAAATCGCCTCTGCAGAGCATTGCACCCTCCATTGATACTGCAGGGAAAGAATTGTGTAGGCAGGGCCACAACACAGTTATTATTCATTGAATATACGCAGTGCTGCCTTTTGGTGCAAAAAAACGGAAAATAATTCTATTTGTCCTGCCTCTGTCCGTCCTAAGGGCGGTGGACACGTGTCGGCTGCGTGTGCAACCTTTAAAAATCAGACGCACCCAGCTACGGTTTACTGCTGGCTTCGCCATTTGCTTTCCTTAATTGGGAAAAAAAATACCTGCTCTGCCACAGTTAATAACTCTGCTACCCTCACGTTCTGTGACACATTAGCAGGAAAACAGCATAGTTATTAAACTTAGATTATACATTCACTAGAGGCAGTGGGGCCTTTCGTTTTCAAAAAAGGGAAAAAATTATATTTGGCCTGCAGTCTTGCGCCAATTTATTAGCTGCCTGTGAAATCAAATCACTGGTAATACAGCATGCTGAGGGGTAGGGGTAGGCCTAGAGGACGTGGACGCGGCCGAGGACGCGGAGGGCCAAGTCAGGGTGTGGGCACAGGCCGAGCTCCTGATCCAGGTGTGTCGCAGCCGACTGCTGCGCGATTAGGAGAGAGGCACGTTTCTTGCGTCCCCACATTCATCGCCCAATTAATGGGTCCACGCGGGAGACCTTTATTAGAAAATGAGCAGTGTGAGCAGGTCCTGTCGTGGATGGCAGAAAGTGCTTCGAGCAAGCTATCATCCACCCAGAGTTCTGCGCCGTCCAGTGCTGCAAATCCGAATCCTCTGTCTGCTGCTCCTCCTTCCTCCCAGCCTCCTCACTCCACTACAATGACACCTGCTCAGGAGCGGGAACACTCCCAGGAACTGTTCTCGGGCCCCTGCTTAGATTGGCAGCAGCGGTTCCTCTCCCACCAGAGGAGTTTATCGTCACTGATGCCCAACCATTCGAAAGTTCCCGGGGTCCGGGGGAAGAGGCTGGGGACTTCCACCAACTGTCTCAACAACTTTCTGTGGGTGAGGAGGACGATGACGATCAGACACAGTTGTCTTGCAGTGAGGTAGTAGTAAGGGCAGTAAGTCCGAGGGAGCAGCGCACAGAGGATTCGGAGGAAGAGCAGCAGGACGATGAGGTGACTGACCCCACCTGGTGTGCAACGCTTACTCAGGAGGACAGGTCTTCAGAGGGGGAGTCAAGGGCATCAGCAGGGCAGGTTGCAAGAGGCAGTGCGGTGGCCAGGGGTAGAGGCAGGGCCAGACCGAATAATCCACCAACTGTTTCCCAAAGCGCCCCCTCGCGCCATGCCACCCTGCAGAGGCCGAGGTGCTCTAAGGTCTGGCAGTTTTTCACAGAGACGCCTGACGACCGACGAACAGTGGTGTGCAACCTTTGTCGCGCAAAGCTCAGCCGGGGAGCCAACACCAACAGCCTCACCACCACCACCATGCGCAGACATATGATGGCCAAGCACCCCACAAGGTGGGACGAAGGCCGTTCAGCGCCTCCGGTTTGCACCCCTGCCTCTCCCCTTGTGCCCCAACCTGCCACTGAGATGCAACCCCCCTCTCAGGACACAGGCACTACCGTCTCCTGGCCTGCACCCACACCCTCACCTCCGCTGTCCTCGGCCCCATCCAGCAGTGTAGTTCAGCGCACCGTCCAGCCGTCGCTTACGCAAATGTTGGAGCGCAAGCGCAAGTACGCCGCCACGCACCCGCACGCTCAAACGTTAACCGTCCGCATAGCAAAATTCATCAGCCTTGAGATGCTGCCGTATAGGGTTGTGGAAACGGAGTCCTTCAAAAGTATCATGGAGGCGGCGGCCCCGCGCTACTCAGTTCCCGATGTGCCGTCCCAGCCCTGCACGACCACGTCTCCCGCAACATTGTACGCGCCCTCACCAACGCGGTTACTGCCACGGTCCACTTAATCCTGGCCGCATTCCGAAAATCAACAAAATACAACCGTGCTACTAGGTCCGCAGTCACCACCACATTACCACCAACGCGGTTACTGTAAAGGTGCATATAACCACGGACACGTGGAGAGGACACGTAGTGCCTCAAAAACATCCCCCTCCTCCTCCAACAGGGAAATGTCTTTGCATTGGTTCGTCTGGTGGCAGTCCAAGAATTTCACCTTTACCGACACAACGAGAGCCCCCACACCATCCCCCCGCCCCGGCCCACTTAATCCTGGCCGCATTCCGAAAACCAACAACATACAACCGTGCTACTAGGTCCGCAGTCACCACCACATTACCACCAACGCGGTTACTGTTAAGGTACATATTACCAGTCTGACTGGGGCATGCAGACACCTTGACAGAATGAATAGTGTGTGGCACATAGGTTCCCCATTGCTATGCCCACGTGTGCAGCTCCTGATGGCGGTGGCACAGGATTCTATTTCTCATTGCTTCTGTACAGCATTGTGGGCTATCGCCCCGCCCCTTTTAAAGAGGGCCGCTGCCTAGCCATGCCAACCCTCTGCAGTGTGTGCCTGCGGTTCCTCCTCATGGCAGACGCACTTCTAAATAGACATGAGTGTGGCGTGGCATGAGGGCAGCTGAAGGCTGCGCAGGGACACTTTGGTGTGCGCTGTGGGGGGGAGGGGGGGCGGTTGGTCAGCATGTAACCCAGGAGAAGTGGCAGCGGAGTGTCATCCAGGCAGTGATTGTGTTTTGTTGTAGCTAGTGTGGTGCTTAGCAAAGGTATGCCATGCTAATGAGGGCTTTTCAGAAGTAAAAGTTGTTGGGAGGGGGGGGGGGGGGCCCACTCTTGCCGGTATTGTGGCTTAATAGTGGGACCTGTGAACTTGAGATGCAGCCCAACATGTAGCCCCTCGCCTGCCCTATCCGTTTCTGTGTCATTCCCTCACTTTCTTGAATTGCCCAGATTTTCACACATGAAAACCTTAGCGAGCATCGGCGAAATACAAAAATGCTCTGGTCGCCCATTGACTTCAATGGGGTTCGTTGTTCGAAACGAACCCTCGAACATCGCGGGAAGTTCGTTCCGAATAACGAACACCCGAACATTTTGGTGTTCGCTCATCTCTATGTATTATCCAATAGCGATGCATTTCAAGATGATTTCTGATTACAATTCCTGCTTCTTCTGGAAAGGGTACTGTTACGTTCGTCCTGGACTGCAAATAGGAGCCAGGTACTAGGGCAGCCAGAACGGACATGAAAACTAGCTCATACGGGTGGCTAGATGCATGCTGGATAGAGAAGTGAGGTAATGGACAGAGCGGGACACTCAGAACCCCTCAGACTGAACCCAGCTTGCAGCGGAGCACTCGTCCAGAAAGGGATGACCCCACTTTCTTGTACTAGGACAAGACAGGGGTCTGAGAGAACCAGAGTTCTGGTAATCAAGGAACAAATAGAGACAGACAATAACTGAAACACAAAAAACATAGAATACCAGACAAACAGCAGATACAAACAGGGAACAAATCCAAACACAGGAGCTAGTCACATAGGAGCTCTGAGCAGGCTGACTGCTCAGGAAACACTGAAAATCATTGGCAAATCTTAACCAGGAAGAGCTGGATTATATAGGGAAGAGGGAGAAGCCACTTGGCTGACAGAAATGTCAATCACCAGCCACAGCTTGCTGACAGTTGCAGGACTAATTAACCTGGATTAGTACAGACAGGAGATATTAACCCTAACTAGTCAGGATAAAACCCACAGAAACTAAGGTGTGCTGGCAGAGACTTGACTGTGTGCTGACTGTGATGTGACAGGTACACTTGCATTTTACGTGTCATATTTGACCACTATAGGGTGCATGGCTTGTCTTCTCAAACGAATGCCTGCCTAGTGCAAAACTCTTGAAACATCAGGACCCAAAAGGGACCTTATAGTGGCAGAGCAAACAGCACCTGTTGTTCACACCTCCTGAATGCTGTGGAGGAGGAACCGGTTAGCCATAAATTCAGGCAAGCCTATTAATCTGCTCTTTTCCCTACCTCCGGAATGGGGCCTGGATAGCAGGGCCAGAAGCTCACAGGGCAGCTCTCCAACATCAGAGCCTGTGGAGCACTCGCAAAAGCATACAGATTCCATGGAGCAGCAGTAAGGAAACAGCTCCAAATCTTCACACAGCTAGGCTTGTCTTCGCAGCCACACTGTTCTGGTTGCTCCTGCACATGGCAATTTGGAGGGCCGTCCCGCAGAAGTCCTGTTAGCAGCAACATCATTGTCATCATCTACTTGGTCACATGGTGGCTATAGCCTCTTCTCCCTATGGTAGTCTATTTTTAGTGGATATTTTGGATCACATCCTGGTAACGGATGCTTCAGTCACAGATACCATCATGAAAGTCATGTTAAAAGCTCTGAAAATTTCTATATAATCTGATTTTGCTTAATTTATCCAACCCATCATCTCCGTTTTTACTGTGACAGAATCAAATACCATGGAGTCAAAGATGGCAGACTTTTCAATATCGCATAACTCCGTCATTGATGCACACTATAACTTGCAGTCCGATCTAAATCGACTTAGAGCTAAGGTGGGTGAATTGGAAAACAGGTCATGCCACAACAACATGAAATTTGTGTCTGCTTATGAACTGAAGCATTCTATACAAATCCTTATAAAAGCATTGTTGCTGGAGTTTTTAATTCACACAGATTTCTTTGTCCTAAACATCTTAAGGACCGTATACTGAGAGATGTTTTGGCCCCTGTTCATTTCTTCTACATAATGAAGAAACTACTGGAGGCCTCTAGGAAAACAAATCCTATATCTCCACCATACCAATCTTTTTCTTTGTACACAGACTTGTCTGTGGCAACCCTGGCTCCAAGACAACAGTTATTCCCTGTTACCAAGACACTGAGGGATCACAAAGTCCTACATGAATGGAGATTTCCTGTATGTCTTCTGATCAACAAAGACAACACCAACTTTGTCATCAACTCCTTGGAAAATGGAATTAGTCTTCTAAGGCAATGGAACTTTAATGATTCCTTAGGGCTTCTACCCACTAGCGTTTTTTTAACACTGCAATATCGCTGCATTTTTTTTCAATGGGACTTTCTAATGTTAAAATCGCATCACTCAAAAATTGCAAAAGCACAAACTTACGATTTTGTGTGATGCAATTTTAACATTAGAAAGTCCCATTGAAAGAAACGCAGCGATATTGCAGCGTTAAAAAAAACGCTAGTGGGTAAAAGCCCTTATCCAACAAAAACCCTTATCAAATTTTCCAACAGCTGTCAAGAGATTTGCTGAATATGAACTCTTGCAAGCAATCACATCATTAACTGTTTAGCATGCACTGTTGGTGTGTTACTATGGGTGAGTAAACCAGCAAACACCTGAGAACTTATACATCCAAGCAAGTTTTGCAGCTTTGGGAGAGCTGTTACGGTTTTTTTCCACTCACGATACAGTGAGAGACTGTTTAATGTTAATGCTGCATATTTTTCTTCTCTACTTTTTCCTCATTTCGTTATATACCAGGAACAAACTAGAACAATATGGGAAGGGTAGTGAAAGGCCAGGTAAAATTATACAGCTAATTAATACATTTGAGAACCTCACATTTATAAGTGGAAAGAAAGTACAAAGGCAAAAAAATTCATAAGGAAAATAGAGGAGCAAGAGACATCGATCACAAACTAAAATGTTTTTATACAAATGCACAGAGCATGGGAAACAAACAAGGAGAATTGGAGCTCCTAACAAAGGAAGAGAAATATGATGTCATAGGCATCACGGAAACTTGGTGGAATGATACACATGTTTGGAATACAAGGCTTGAAGGATATAACTTATTTATAAGACACAGACCTAAAAAAAGGAGAGCAGGTGTTGCGTTATATGTTAGGAAAACATTCATCTCCACAGAGATTCAAGCTTCAGAGGATGGTAGTTCTGTAGAAACTGTTTGGGTAAGAATACAAGGAGAGAACAACAGGAAAGATTGTAGGCATTTACTATAGGCCACCTGGACAAGCAGAAGATGAACTCTTTTTACCTCAGATGGCCAAAGCTCTCAAAAAAAAAAGACATAGTGATTATGGGAGATTTTAACTATCCTGACATTTTGAAATCTCTCTCAGGTAAAAGTAATAGATCCAACAAATTCTTATCCGCTCTTGCTGAAAACTTTATCTTCCAAAAGGTAGAAGAGAAAACAAGGGAATCTGCTATCCTGGACCTAATTCTTACCAACGGGGAGGGAATAGTTGATGAAGTAAGGGTAGCTGGGACCTTACAGTGATCATGCTATCCTTGAATTTTGGATAAAAAGGGGAGGAAGACCTGAGAAAACTCAGACCTCAAGGTTGGATTTCAGAAAGGCAGATTTTAATGAACTCAGAAAGAGGGTAGGAAGAATCCAATAGCTGGATGCTCTTAAAGGGGTTGTCCCGCGAAACAAAGTGGGGGTATACACTTCTGTATGGCCATATTAATGCACTTTGTAATGTACATTGTGCATTAATTATGAGCCATACAGAAGTTATTCACTTACCTGTTCCGTTTTTAGCGTCCTCGTCTCCATGGTGCCATCTAATTTTCAGCGTCTAATCGCCGGATTAGACGCGCTTGCGCAGTCCGGTCTTCTTCTTTTCTGAATGGGGCCACTCGTGCCGGAGAGCGGCTCCTCATAGCTCCGCCCCGTCACGTGCCGATTCCAGCCAATCAGGAGGCTGGAATCTGCAATGGACCGCACAGAAGACCTGCGGTCCACCGAGGGTGAAGATCCCGGCGGCCATCTTCATCAGGTAAGTAAGAAGTCACCGGAGCGCGGGGATTCAGGTAAGCACTATCCGGTTTTCTTTTTTAACCCCTGCATCGGGTTTGTCTCGTGCCGAACGGGGGGGCTATTGAAAAAAAAAAAAACCAGTTTCGGCGCGGGACAACCCCTTTAAGGACAGAAATGTCCAGGAGGGTTGGGTAATATTGTGAAATAAGATTCTCAAAACACAATTGTTAACAATCCCTAAAAGAAGGAAGAATGGGAAACATTTAAAGAGACCAGGATGGATGAATGAAGAACTTGCACACATGTTAAAAAAAAATGGAAAGAGGGGGAAATATCTAAAGAAGACTATAATGCCATCTGCAGAAACTGTAGGGCAAGTGTCAGAAAAGCTAAAGCTGATAATGAATTGAGGCTTGCAACAGAGGCCAAAATCAATAAAAAAGGATTTTGGGGTATCTCAAAAGCAAAAGAAAAGTCAAAGATGCTATTGGATGCTTACAAGATGAAAATGGTGATTTGGTTAAAAATGATGTTGAGAAGGCCGAACTTTTCAATTCCCATTTTGTATCTGTTTTTTTCTCAGAAAGTAGATGGAACATCAAGCGATCTTCCATGTGCTATTGGGGGAATAAAAGAATGCAGGCTATTTATATGGTGAGGGAACACTTAGCTAACTTAAATAAATTCAAGCTCAAGGTCCAGATGAATTACATCCTAGGTTACTAAAGGAAGCAGCGAAGGTAATTGCTGAACCACTCGCCATAATCTTTGAAAAGTCCTGAAGAATAGGAGAAGTCCCAGAAGATTGGAAAAGGGCAAATGTTGTCCCTATATTCAAAAAAGGGAAGAAGGTGGATTCAGCAAACTACAGGCCTGTGAGCCTGACTTTTATACTGGGAAAGATCTTTGAACAAATTATTAAACAACATGTATACAAATACTTGGATAAATGGAGTAATTAACCAGAGCCAGCAAGGGTTTGTAACAAACAAGTCATGCCAGACCAATCTAATTTCCTTCTATGGGCTCAGTGACACAGGCGCATCCGGAGCCAATGTGCCCGTCTTCCTGCAGGATAAGACGCCCGCACTGCAGGTGCGGAGAAAGAACACATGACTGGCTCCATTGTCGGTCATGTGTTCTTTCTTCCGGCGCTGCGGAGATTCGTCCGCACCTGCAGTGCGGCCGTCTTCTTCATCCCGGATGCGCGCATGTGACTGAGCCCTATGAGAGAATCACCCACTGGGTTGATCAGGAAAATGCAGTGGATATAGTATATCTTGACCTTAGTAATGCATTTGACAAAGTATCTCATACTATACTTATTGAAAAAATGACCAAATATGGCATTGACAAGGCAACTGTTAGGTGGATTCACAACTGGCTGAGTGATCGTACTCAAAGAGTAGTCAAAAATGGCTGCACGCGTAAGTGGAAGAATGTATCTAGTGGGGTACCACAAGGCTCTGTCCTAGGCCTAGTGTTGTTCAACATTTTTAAAAATAATCTGGAGGAGGGAATTGATGGGAAACTGATCAAATTTTCTGATGACAAAAAGCTATGAGGAATAGTTAACACTAGGGAAAAGAGGGAGAGTATTCAAAAATTTGGGCAAGAAAAATGAAAGAAGCACATACAGAATGGGAGAAATTGGGCTAAGCAGCAGCACATGTGAAAAAAGACTTGCATATACTAATAGATCATAGACTGAACATGAGTCAACAATGGGATGCTGCAGCCAAAAAGGTAAACACAATTCTGGGATGTATTAAGAGAAGCATAGAGTATAGATCACGTGAGGTAATTATCCCCCTCTACTCTTACTTGGTCAGACCTCATCTGGAATACTGTGTCCAGTTCTGGGCACCCCGCTTTAGACATAGACAAACTAGAGCAAGTTCAGAGAAAAGTTACCAAGATGGTGAGGAGTCTGCCAATCATGTCCTATGAAGAACGGTTAAAAGATCTGGGAATATTTCACTTGCAAAAAAGAAGGTTGAGAGGAGACTTAATAGCTGTCTACAAATATCTCAAGGGCTGTCACAATGCAGAGGGATCAGCCCTATTCTTGCACAAGGAAAGACTATACATTTGCATAAAGAAAGACTAGAAGCAA
The DNA here is from genome assembly GCF_035609145.1 of Eleutherodactylus coqui. Lineage (NCBI taxonomy): Eukaryota > Metazoa > Chordata > Amphibia > Anura > Eleutherodactylidae > Eleutherodactylus > Eleutherodactylus coqui. The sequence goes on along the minus strand of NC_089843.1, from coordinate 71,562,099 downwards.
TGGGATGAAACTGAAAGACAGGAGACACAAATTTAATATTCGAAAGAACTTTCTGACAGTGAGGGTGATCAATAAGTGGAACAGGTTACCACAAGAGGTGGTGAGTTCTCCATCAATGCCTAAATATCTGTCAGGGATGATTAAGTGAATCCTGCACTGTGCAGGGGGTTGGACCAAATGACCATGGAGGTCCCTTCCACCTCTACCATTCTATGATTCTATGAACACCCATTGGTCCATCCTGGGCATGGCGGATGCTCCCACACAGCCAACTTTGCACAACTTTGACTGTATGAATTGCTATGTAACTATGCCTTTTTTACCTACTGTTAATAATGTTGATTAAGATTATATCATTACATATTAACCCCTTAGTGACAAAGCTTTTAGTCTTTTCCTCCCTCTTAAAAAATCGTAACTCCTTTATTTATCCATCAACGCAGCAGTATGAGGGCTTGCTTTTTGTGGGATGAGTTGTATTTTTCAATGCTACTTTTTAGTGTATCATATAATGTACTGAAAAACTTTAAAAAATTCTAAGTGGAGAGAAATGGAAAAAAATGTAAATTGCATCATCACCGTGTGAACTATGATGTGCTATGCCCTCCGTTGTGCCTCAGGTATACGTCACACCGATGACGGCTCCACTGCACATGCACGGTCAGTTCTGCTATTATTGTGAGATCTGACGCCGCGGGCATGTACTGTGAGCCTTTCTGGACACTAAGTGACAGCACTGGAATGAGGAGAAAGACGTAACTATTATTGTCCTGAATGCTCCACACCTGATGCCTGGTGGCCAATCAACTGATGGTAAGGTGGGGGTGTGTTTATATGTTTGCCAATGATTGGTTCTTCATATATATATAAGAAAAATTGCTCAACCGCAAGGGCAGGTGAAACCCACAAACATTTTTTTGAAGATACAGCTCGTTATTGGTTAATTTGTAACAGAGCCTGGAGGAGGCCCTCCGCAAAAATTGGTTTAAGTTTAACTTTGAAAACTTTGAAAACTGAAAAAACTTTTAAAATTTTTAAACAGAGCATTTTGGACCGCATAGAAATTGGTAGTTCAGCGTGATGCTGTTTTAGGAGGAGGAGTAATAATATCCGACAGAGATACACGAAGCTAATTCTCCCCTTTGTTGGGGTGATAGAGGATGCATTTTTCTCCTGTTGCAGCAAAAAGATTCTTCAGGAACCGCTGCTTTCCACCGATAGAGATGAGAAGTCTGGGGAAATCCAGCCTTTGTTCATCTTTATGAGGGTAAGCATGTCAGCGCTGTCAGTTGACAGGCAGGTATGCTTATCCGTGATGATTCCCCCAGCTGCACTAAAAACCCTCTCTGACAAGATGCTAGTGTTAGGGCAGGCCAGCACCTCCAGGGCATACAGCGTAGGTTCGTGCCACTTGTCCAGCTTTCACACCCAATAGTTGTATGGAGCAGAGGCATCAGGGAGGTCAGTGGTACGATCGGCTACATACTCCCTCACCACCTTTTTACAGTGCTCCCTTCGACTCAGCCTTGATTGGGAGTGGTGACACAGTCTTGCTGGGAAGCCATGAAGCTGGAAAAGGCCTGGGAGAGTGTTCCCCTGCCTGCGCTGGACATGCTGCCTGATCCCCGCACCTCCCCTGCTAGTTGGCCCTCTGAACTGCGTCTTCTGCCACTAACGCTGGCAGATGGGAACTTTAGCATCACTTTTTCCACCAGGGCCCTGTGGTATTGCATTACTCTCGTACCCCTTTCCTCTTCGGGAATGAGAGTGGAAAGGTTCTCCTTATACCGTGGGTCTAGAAGCCTGTACACCCAGTAATCCATGTTGGCCAGAATGTGTCTAACGCGAGGGTCAAGGCAAAGGCAGCCTAACATGAAGTCAGTCATATGTGCCAGGGTCCCAGTATGCAACACATCGCTGTCCTCACTAGGAAGATGACTTTCAGGATCTTCCTCCTCATCATCATCCCCCTCTTCAACCCATACAAACTGAACAGATGAAAGGGAAGCAGTATAGGTACCCTCTACAATGTGGCCAGCTGTCTCTTTCCCCTCCTCCTGCTCCTCCCCTTCCTCCTCCTCCAAAACGTGCTGAGATATAGACATGAGGGTGGTCTGGCTATCAAGCGGCATACTGTCATCCCCCATCTCCTGTTACAACCGCAAAGCATTGGCCTTTATGCTTTGCAGCGAACTTCTCAGCAGGCAAAGCAGCAGGATGGTAACGCTAATGATGGCCGCATCGCCGCTCACCATCTGGGTAGACTCCTCAAAGTTTCCAAGGACCTGGCAGATACCTGCCATCCATGCCCCCTCCTCAGTAAAGAATTGAGGAGGCTGACTACCACTCCGCCACCCATGTTGCAGCTGGTATTCCACTATTGCTCTACTCTGCTCATACAGCCTGGCCAACATGTGCAGCGTAGAATTCCAGCGTGTGGGCACGTCGCACAGCAGTTGGAGCTCTGGCAGCTGAAAGCGACATTGCAGGGGCCTCAGGGTGGCAGCATCCATGGTGGACTTGCGGAAATGTGCGCAGACGCGGCACACTTTGCCGAGCAGGTAAGAGAAGTGGGGGTAGTTTTTCAGAAACCGCTGAACCACCAGATTGAAGACGTGGGCCAGGCATGGCACATGTGTAAGGCTGCCGAGCTGCAGAGCCGCCACCATGTTACGGCCGTTGTCACACACGACCATGCCCGGTTGGAGGCTCAGCGGCAAAAGCCAGAGGTCGGTCTGCTCTGTCAGACCCTGCAACAGCTCAGGGGCCATGTGCCTCTTGTCACCTAAGCTGATTAGTTTCAGCACGGCTTGCTGACGCTTGCCCACCGCTGTGCTGCCATGCCGCGCGCTACCGACTGCTGGTGACATGCTCACACTTCTTAATTGAGAGGTAGACGTGGCAGAAGAGGAGGAGGGGGAGGGATTGGAGAAGGTGGCATGAAACGCCACAGATACCACCACCGAGGTAGGACCCGCTATTCTGGGTGTGGGTAGGACGCTAGCAGTCCCAGGCTTTGACTCGGTCCCAACCTCCACTGAATTCTGCCAATGTGTCGTCAGAGAGATATAGTGGCCCTGCCCGCCAGTACTTGCCCACGTGTCCGTGGTTAAGTGGACCTTCCCAGTAACCACGTTGGTGAGGGCATGATTTATGTTACGGGAGACGTGCTGGTGTAGGGCGGGGACGGCATACCAGGAAAAATAGTGGCGACTGGGGACCGAGTAGCGCGGGACCGCCGCCGCCATCATGTTTTTGAAAGCCTCCGTTTCCACAGGCCTGTACGGCAGCATCTCCAGGCTGATTAATTTGGCAATGTGCATGTTTAAAGCTTTTGCATGTGGGTGGGTGGCGGCGTATTTCCGCTTTCGCTCGTGTTAGCGACAGCTGAACGCTGCGCTGAGAGACATTGCTGGATGGAGTGGAGGACGGTGGAGGTGAGGGTGTGGGTGCAGGCCAGGAGGCGCTCGTGCCTGTGTCCTGGAAGGGGGATTGGATCTGTGTGGCAGGTTGGGGCACAGGGCAAGAGGCAGTGGTGTGACCCGGAGGTGGTGAATGGCCTTCGTCCCACCTTGTGGGGTGCTTGGCCATCATATGCCTGCGCATGCTGGTGGTGGTGAGGCTGGTAGTGGTGGCTCCCAAACTGATCTTGGTGCAACACAGGTTGCACACCACTGTTCGTCAGTCGTCCGTGCTCTCACTAAAAGACATCCACACCTTTGAACACCTAGCCCTCTGCACAGAGGCTTGCCGTTAGGGGGTGCTTTGGGAAACAGTTGGGGGATTCTTCGCTCTGGCCCTGCCTCTACCCCTGGCCACTCCACTGCCTCTTCCAGCCTGTCCTGCTGCTGCACTTGCTTCACCCTCTGAAGCCCTGTCCTCAGTAGGCTTAGCAAACCAGGTGGGGTAAGTCACCTCATCGTTCAGCAGCTCTTCCTCCGAATCCTCTGTGCGCTCCTCCCTCGGACTTACTGCCCTTACTACTACCTTACTGACAGAAAACTGTGTCTCATCATCCTCATCCACAAAAAGCTCTTGAGACAGTGGCGGGAAGTCCCCAGCCTCTTCACTTGGACTCCGGGAACTTTCCAAAGGTTGGGCATCGGTCATGACAAACTGCTCAGGTGAGAGAGGAACCGTTTTTTCCCACTCATGGCAGGGACCCAAGAGCAATTCCTGGGAGTCTGCCTGCTCGAAATATGTCATTTTCATGGAGTGAGGTGGCTGGGAGGAAGGAGGAGCAGCCAGAGGATTCAGAGTTGCAATCCCTAGGCCGGGTGTAGTGGACTGCGTAGAAGACTGGGTGGTCGATACATTGCTGAACGCGTTTTCTGCCATCCACAACAGGACATGCTCGCACTGCTCTGTTTGTAATAAAGGTCTACCATGCGGACCCGCAAATTGTGATATGAATCTGGGGACCCCAGAAACTTGCCTTTCTCCTAATCCCTCAGCAGCCGGCTGTGATTCACCACTCCCGGGAACTCGGCCTGTGCCCACACCCTCACTTGGACGCCGGCGTCCGCGTCCATGTCCACATCCTAGACCCTTACCCCTACTCCTCATCATGTGGATTAAGAAGAGAGCAGGGCCCAAATAAATTACCCCACTGTATAGTGGAGTGGCAGAGCTGAAATACTTTGCAGTGGTCCAGGAAATATTACAGTACTGTTTAGCGGTGAGACCTTTGTCTAATGCACTACACACATAGAACGATATAACTGAAGTAGTTTGCAGTCGCCCAGGAAATATTAGAGTACTGTTTCGCGGTGAAACCTCTGTCTAATGCACTGCAGACATACAACGGTATAACTGAAATAGTTTGCAGTGGCCCATGAAATATTACAGTACTGTTTAGTGGTGAGACCTCTGTCTAATGCACTGCAGACAGAGAACGGTATATCTGAAATAGTTTGCAGTGGCCCATGAAATATTACAGTACTGTTTAGTGGTGAGACCTCTGTCTAATGCACTACAGACATAGAACGATGTAACTGAAATAGTTTGCAGTGGCCCAGGAAATATTACAGTACTGTTTAGCGGTGAGACCTCTGTCTAATGCACTGCAGACACAGAACGGTATAACTGAAGTAGCTTGCAGTAGGCTAGGAAGTTTTAGAGTGCAGTTTCACAGTGAGAGCTTGTTGCAAGGCACTGCAGGCTGAGAACGCTATAACTGCAAGGCTGGGAACAGGCCTAGATGCGTAATACAAAAGTTGGTGCACTACTGCTCCCAGCCAGCCACAACTGTAAAGCACACGGTGAGATGTAGCTCTAAGTAGGAGCATTGGGGTTCTTGTATGGAGGATCTGGATTGTAAAACTTTCCCAATAGAAGTTGCTGTGTCCCTAAACTCTGCGTTATGCACTGCACACACAGAACGGTATAACTGAATTACTTTGCAGTAAGCTAGAAAATTTTAGAGTGCAGTTTCACTGTGAGAGCTCATTGTACGGCACTGCAGGCAGAGAACGCTACAACTGCAAGGATGGGAACAGGCCTAGATGCGTAATACAAATGTTAGTGCACTACTGCTCCCAGCCAGCCACAGCAGTAAAGCACACGGTGAGATGTAGCCCTAAGAAGGACCATTGAGGTTCTTGCACAGAGGATCAGGAGTCCTGTAAAACTTTCCCTATATAGGCAGCTCTGTCCCTAAACTCTGCGTAATACACTGCAGACTGGGAAAGCCATAGCTGAAATGGCCTGCACAGCCAGAGATGCTTAAAAAATAAATTGGTGCACTACTGCTCCCAGCCAGCCACAACAGTAATGCACATGATGAGGAGTAGCCCTAAGAAGGACCGTTGGGGTTCTTGAAGACAGGATCCTAAGCTAACACTATCCCTCTATAAGCAGCAGCACTTTCCCTAACCTCTGCCAACATGCGTCTTAGGCGAGCCGCGGGCGGGAGCAGTTTAAGTACTCGGCGTTTACCTGATCGGCCTAGCCGCTCACTACTGTCGGGGGGTAAAAGGGCTGGCACATTACAGCAGGAAGTGGTAATGCCTTCCCCGCATGTTTATTGGCTAGAAAATGGCGCCAAACATGCGGGGAACGAAATGCAATTGACTCGAGTACCACGTGGTGTTCGTCTCGAGTAACGAGCATCTCGAGTACCCTAATACTCAAACGAGCATCAAGCTCAAATGAGTGTGCTCGCTCATCTCTATTCTTTTTTTATTTTTCTGACTAAGTTTATCATGCGGGGTAAATAATGCATTATTTTGATAGATCAGACTTTTTTTTTAACGGACGCTGCAATACCGAATATGTATTTTTGTCTTATTATTTAGATTATTTTATTAAAAATATGTCAAAAGTTATTTCTTATTACTTTTTTAAAAAATAATTAGTAAAACCTTATTCATCTTATTTTTATTTTTTTCTGAGGGGACAACAACTTGCGATACTTTGATCGCTCCGGCAGTATGGTATAATGCCATAGCATTACATCATATTGCAATCAGGCAGGCAGTCTATCAAGCCACCCCACAGGGATGGCTTGATAAGCATTCTGCTAAGACAACCTTTCAGAAGGCCCCCAGCTGCCATGACACCCGCCCTCAATCTCGGAGGATTTAAGATCATTCAATGATTGGACAGCGGCAATTAAAGAGTTAACAGGTTCAATCAGCCACGCGGTGTCAGCTGTATGTATATATTTTATCTAATATATCTGTACGATTCCCATTTAGAGTGTGATCCATGATTGACAATGCTGTCCATTGTACATTTTGTGCCATGTATGCAGATTCGAGGGTGCATACTGCTGCACAAGATGTGAGCTTCTTGCACATTTGGAAGCCTAAATCCGTTGGCACCATGGAAAGGAGTTTGTTGCTCACTAAGCAGACTCGCTGGGGTAGATGTAAGGGTGGATGGTAGTTTGGGAGAGCAGGATGAGCAAACAGCTAGCTGGCTAAAATTTAGAAGAGGGGTAGAGGGAAAAGATCTAGGTAGGCTAGTCCTGAACTGGCACACTCCAACAAGTTTGCAAAGTTGGCAGATTACAGGAATGCCATTACAGAATTAGAACTGCTGCAGCACGACATTGCCTCTGACTGCAAGGGGTATGTCTGCTCCAGTAAGAAGAGGAATAGGAATGTATGTCAGGCTAGATAAGTCCTGGTAGTGGTGGGAGACTCAGTTATTAGCGGGACAGACAAAGCAATCTTCTGCAAAGACCAGGATCATTGAACAGTGTGTTGTCTTCCAGGCCCTTGAGTTCGACATATCGAGGACTTGGAGGACCTGGTTACTGGGAGGGACTGTGAGGATCAAGTGGTCATGGTACACATTGGCCGCCGATGACAAAGTTAGAGGTAGGTGTGTAGTAGGAAATAAGCTTAGGGCAAGGACCTCCAAAGTAGTATTTTCTGAAATACTACCTGTACCATATGCCCCATCAGAAAGACAGATTTTTTAAAAACCAAAAAGGGCAATGGGTTTGTATTTATGTTAAATCTTACTTAAAGGCAACACTATGGGAAGATACATAGGAGGGAGCTGAACATGTGGAGTCTCTATGGGTAGAAATACATGGAGGGAAAACCAACAATAAAACCCTCATGGGGGGTTTCTACAGACCATCAAATATAACAGAAGCTACTGAAAATCTATTACTGAAGCAAGAAATGGCAAATCACAATGGGTTAATGATTATGGGGGACTTTAACTATCCAGATATAAATTGGAAATCCGAAACCTGTGGCTGTCAATTACTAAAGGTAATTACCTTATCTAACTTGTACAGGACCCAACTAGAGGATCAGCCATTTTGGAATTAATAATAACTAACTGACCTGATAGCAAAAAAAAGGGATGCATGTTGGGGGGCACCTGGGAAATAGTGACCATAATATCATACATTTCCACTTGTCCTTTAAGAGAGAGTTTTATAGGTGAGCTATGAAAATACTAAACTCTAGGAAGGCTAAGTTTGATCAGCTTAGTGATGTCCTTAGCCTTATTGACTGGGACAATGTCAGAAATAAGAATACAGACGATAAATGGAAAATGTTCAAAAACTTCCTAAATATTTACTGTGAGAGGTTCATACCTTACAGGAATAAAAAGGTTAGGAATAGGTTTAAACTACAAAAACAAGATGGCAGCAAAGAACCACTAAAAACCTGTAAGGAAAAAAGTAAATTATGTAAAAATTAGATAAACGTATTGCCAAAGAGAGTAGAGCTAACCATAAACTGTTCTTCAACTATATAACTAGTAAAAAGATTAATGCTGAAAGTATTGGCCTTTTAATAAATAATGTAGGAAAAATTGTTGAGGTTGATGAAGAGAAAGCAAATCTTTTTTTCCCAGTGTATTGAGAGAAAAATTAAATGTCAGATGAGATGCAGAGTGATAAAGTAAACTTTCCACTAAATGTCACCAGTTTAACCCAGGAAGAAGTGCAGAGCCATCTTACAAAGATTAAAATAGACAAATCACTGAGTCCTGATGGCATATGCCCCCGAGTTTTAAGGGAAATAAGTAATGTGATAGACGCACCCTTGTTTCTTGTATTCTCGGACTCCATAGTGGCAGGGTCTGTTTCAATGGATTGGGGCATAGCGAATGTGGTGCCGAAACTCAAAAATAGGTCAAAAAGTGAACTTGGAATTTACAGGCTGGTAAGTTTTACTTCCATTGCGTATAAAATGTTTGAAGAGTGTCTCAGAGATGCTATACTGAAGTACCTCAAAGAAAATATCTGTATAACTCGGTATCAGCATGGGTTTATGAGAGATCGCTCCTGTCAAACCAATATGATCAGCTTTTATGAGGAGGTAAGTTCTAGAATGGACCAAGGAGAGTCATTGGTTCTTGTGTATCTGGATTTTAACAAAGCATTTAATACTGTGCCACATAAAAGGTTAATATATAAAATGAGAATGCTTAGTCTGGGCGAGAATGCATATAAGTGCGTAAATAACTGTCTAAGTTCTCTTACCCACTGGCAATAGGTTTTCTACGGATGAAATAGTGAGTGAAAAGGCATAATTATGAAACCGATGATTTTCAATGGTTTCATTATCATCTGCGATGTGTTCACTCAAGCCTTGCTGCGATATCGCTCATTGTTTTCAATGGGGCCGGGGCCCCATTGAAATAATTTGGAGAAGATCATGCAACAGCTGTGTCCTCTTACATATCTCCCCATATTTGTAGAGATAAGGGGTGCAGCTAAAGGGCTTTCCCAGGGCTTCCCTGAGAGCAGGGGTGAGGGGATGGGGCTAGAGGGATTCTCCTAGTGATTCAGTCTTTGGCCAAGAGAGGGGCAGGGCTTGCTAGAAAACCTATTGCCAGCGGGTAAGAGCCCTAAGTAATAGAAAGCAGAGAGTGGTTGTAAATGGTAATACTTTGATTGGGTCACCCTCACTAGTGGTGTACTAGAAGGTCCTGTTTTGGGAACTATTTTTTGTTTATATTTTTGTTAATGACCTGGTACAAAGATTGCAGAGTAAAATATCTATTTTTGCAGATGATACAAAACTATGTAAAGAAATGAACATAAGAAAGGACTAAACACGGTTGCAAGAGGTTCTGGATAAGTTTGGGACTTGGGCAGAAAAGTGGAAAATGAGATTTAACACTGATAAATGTACCGTTATGCACATTTGAAGAGGAAATACATGTCACCATTACACAGTAAATTGGAAACCACTGGGAAACACTGACATGAAAAAGGACTTGGGGATTTTAGTTAACTGTAACCTTAACTGGAGCAACCAGTGTCAGACAGCTGCTGCCAAGGAGAATAGGATCATGGGTGCATCAAAAGAGGTCTATGGGCATATGATGAGAACATTGTTCTTCCTCTTTACAAGTCACTGGTCAGCCCACACATGCAGTATTGGGTGCAGTTATGTTCACCGATACTCAAGAAGGACATATCAGAACTTGAGTAGGTTCAAAGGTGGGCAACTAAAGGGATAAATGGAATAGGCGGACTACAATAGCCAGAGAGGTTATCAAAGTTGGGATTATTTTGCTTAGAAAAATGATAGCTGAGGGGAGACCTAATAACTATGTATACATATATCAGGGCACAATACAGAGATCTCTCAGATCAACTTTTTAAAGAAGGTTGCTACACCGAGTTCAAGAGGGGCTTAGCCGCTTTTCTTGAGCGATACAATATTATATGTTATAATCACATTAATAACTTCAAAAGGGTTGAATCGGGGATTATTCCAATTGCCAAATTAGAGTCAGGAATGATTTTTTTTCCCCTTAAATGGGGAAAATTGGCTTCTACAACATTGTTTTTTTTTTTGTCTTCCTCTGGATCAACATTGGGGGATAATAGGCTAAACTAGATGGACACGTCTTGTTTATCGCCTTTCATACTATGTTACTATGTAACAATCACTGCTTTACATAAGAATTTATACCCCCATAAGTTTGAGCCAATGTTAAAGATATTACAAGAACAATCTCAAAGATTATATACATTTGAGGTTTCATGATTAGGAAGGTTAGCTACCTTTAAAATGCTTTTTCTACCAAAACTACTATATTTGTTCTCCTCATTGCTGTGACAAAACTTTTCTGTAGCAATAAACCTAATGCTGTCACAATTCATTTTGACGCAGCAGAAACCTTGCCTGTCTAATAATACACTTACACTTCCTAACTACACATCTCCCAGTGAGCCTCATGGTGGACGTCTGAAAATTAGAAACATTTGGTTCACATAAAGAATTATTTAGCGTCTCCTGTTTCAATTAAATCTCTGCTTATAATCCTCTGTAGAACTTACCACTATCAACCTACCTCTCTCCACTGATCCATATTTTTTAACAGCATGGAAAATGTTTCATAGCCATGCAAAACCACAAGAGCTTCTTTCAAAGTAATACATCTCTTTGGCCTTGTTCCACCATACTTTTCTCTACCTGAATATCTCTAAGTGAATTTCATTGGGTATCACTACTTTGGCGCAATTATTGTAGGAGAGTCATTCATACCACATGAATAGTTAGTGTTTCAGTACCACTTGACCCCTGGAGATCTCTAAAAATATTTACAAATCCATCATTTTTTAACCCCTTAACACTACAGCATGTAAGGTTGCATCATGGCAGCATGGTACTTAAGGCAACAGAGCATAACCTTACAGCATGTGGATGACGCAGGATCAGAAGCTGAGCCAGCACGCTCCTGCATAGTCGGCCTTCCGCTGCAACACCCGAGATCAATAAGAAAATTGATATTTGCTTTTAACCCCCTACATGCCTTGATCTGTGTAGTTTGTGGCATGTGACAAGAGTTTACAAAAGAAGAGCGCTTCCTTTGTGAGGTCATCGGACCCTCACGATGTAATCGCGGAGGACCGATGGGTTGCCATGGTAGCAGGATGCCAGATACAGGCATCCCAGCTTGCCATTGCCATTGACTATCACAAGCTATAAGGCATTGCAGTGCAGAAGTCCTGCAATACTTTATCATAGCAATCATAGCTGCTATGAAACAAGTTGCCTACAGTGTTCTAAAAAATGTAAAAAAAAGGATAAAAATAGTGTAAAAAAAAGCAAAAAAAAACCATTTTTTGTGCTCTTTTCCCTATTAGTATAAAAAAAATGTAAAATCCTACATATTTGGTATTAACGTATCTGTAATGATTCATACAATAAATTGAACACACTGTTTATCCTTCACAGCAAAAAGCGTAAAAAAAACCCCATTAAATCCTGAGGCAAAATACTTGTTTTTTCATTTTGCCTCAAAAAAATCGCTATAGAAGTGATCAAAAATGCTCTATGTACCCCTAAATGGTACCAATAAAAATTAGAACTCATCACACAAAAAACAAGCCCTTGCAGAGCTCTGTCTATGGAAAAATAAAAAAGTTATAGGACTTTGAATGGTTTTTATTGGGAAAAAATGTAAAAAAAATTATACAAATTATGATATCATTGTAATTGTACTGTATTGTATCATATCATGTATGCTGCATGATTAACGCTGTAAAAACAAAACAGGCAATGACAATGATGTTTTTTCTCTTCCTGCTATCAAAAAATATAATAAAAGTTTTACAATATAGTATATTTACCCAAAAATGGCACTAAAAAAAACTACAGTTTGCCACACAAAAAACAAGCCCTCATACGGCCGAGTCGACGAAAAATAAAGTTATGGCCCCTTAACCCTTTGCAATCCAATTTTGGATTCAGGGTTTCCTAGGGGGCTTTCTCTTTCTGCCATTGTACAATGGCACCATCTGCTGTCTAGAGCCAGTACTGCGGTATGTGACATGCTGGAGAGGCCCCCGACAACAGAGCGGCCAGTAATCTACAGTAAGAATACCCTGCCGGACATCTTTCAACATTGGAGCTGTAGAGCCTTCAATCAGAATGTCTTTAGACGTCAGACAGTGGATTGGAAAGGGTTAAGGGCCTAAACACTGATAATTACTCTGTTTCAGGTTAATCCAAACATATTTAAGATATTTTACAGAGGAACCAAAGGTCTAAAACACATTTATACTTTATTGCATGACTGAATACTTTTCCCAAAAAAAATATCCACTAAAGGAATGGGAGGGGGGAGCCAGCTCAAGTGTTCAGTGATAAAGAATGGAAACCAGCCATTTATCTGACACATAAAACACTTAAATGTAGTTTACATGTGGAGACACTAATGAAAGTTACATTGCGATGGTATTATACTCCAGTCCAATTGTCCTAAATGTATCCTAACTATACAACTAACTGCTAACGAATTGTGGTAATAGGGGAACATCGCTGCATATCTTGTGGAGCTGCTCATTTCCCCGGCAATACTGGGACTCTGTATTTCAAATGATATTCTCTTTGGTGGGTCATGTAGCATTAAAAGCCCATTTTCTAGTCTACTACATTGTTGGCTCATACACAATCCCACCAAAATTTTAGATACTAGGATGTAAAATACTAGCTTTATCAAAGCTTACCTTACTGAGACTTTGGAAAAGTGTGGATACCCCTAGCATAGGAGAAACTATAATTTTTTATAAATCAGATATATATATATATGAGAAAATGCTTGCATGTAATACTTTTATGTTTACCAAATTCCCCCACGTATGGAAGGCATGGTCATCTGGTACCTGTTGTGTAGTGTGTGTGTGTGTGTGTGTGTGTGTGTGTGTGTGTGTGTGTGTGTGTGTGTGTGTGTGTGTGTGTGTGTGTGTGTGTGTGTGTGTGTGTGTGTGTGTGTGTGTGTGTGTGTGTGTGTGTGTGTGTGTGTGTGTGTGTGTGTATGTGTGTGTGTGTGTGGGGGGGGGGGTGTAGCTATGAACTCCATCCCCAAGATAAGCTCACCAGCCAACTCTGGAGAGGTGGCAAATGGGTGGAGTCTTGAATATACCACTTTTATATCCTTGGTAATTATTTATCTACCTGTATGTTTTTTTTTACTTCTCTTCTCTTCTTTTCAATTATATGTTTTACATGTTTAAGCCTAATCATTGACTACTGTACCATTGGTGCTGTATGGTATATGATATGCTATGAGTATATCATTTTACACATCAAGGATTTCTCTCTTTTGTTGTGTTCATTTAAAATTGAAAAATGTTATAACTACAATAAAAAAAAGGTTTATTTTAAACCGTAGATCAAGAGCATTTGCAGTGTAAAATTTAATTTAAAAAATCCTTGCCAGTCATCATAGTTTACAATGTGTAAGCATTGCCTCTTTCTATCTCTAGTCAAGGTTAGTTTGTATTGTATAGCGTGCATTCACATGGGAGAGAATATTCCACAACAATGCCATCTTGCAGAATATTCCGTACCCAAATCTACACTGCTAGTATGCAGATTTTGATGCAGAATTAAAAATGGCAGAATTCTGCTGGCAATTCCACGTCAGTTTGACGTACGGGGTTTTGTGCAGAATTCTAGGGCATCACATTTTGCCACGCTGTTAGGGAATATTCTATTTTGTGTGACAGAAAATGTGTTATTCGAAAATGATCCATTATATAATATAAGTTTTTATGTTAAACAAGTTTTAAAAAATTTTGGCCGATTTTTTTTCCCAATGTCACATATATTATCTACAGTGTGTTACAAAGAAAAAATCCTACTTTCATGCAGTTCTCAAACTGACCATTGAGCTTTATAATAGTCTGACACTTCCTTTTATGTAGAGAAAACATTTTAGTAGGCATCTCGTTATCATCACAGACAGGATTACAATGAAAGGTGAAATTAATATGTTACATAGGATCCATCAATCTGCACATGTGACAGAGCATACCTAGAACAGTTTTCCATAGAAAGCAATGGGTCCAATGGGTCCTGCCCATTTTGTCTATGCCCATGAGGCTGCTGTTAATCATTTCTAAATGATATTAACTACAGCAAATGCAAGATGGCTGGCCCCAAAAGTCATGCACAGACAATAGAAAAAAAACCATTTACAATCAGAAAATACAAACAGATTATAAGTATAGAATATGTTTCACTATCTGGTTTTAATTTCTAAAAGAAAATATAGGTGAAATATCCCCTTTAAAAATTGCTTGTCAGAGTTCTTTAAAAATAGTGTATTTGTTTTGTAATTACTAGCATTCTTGGTATACATTATTAACCCCTTCCCTCCCCATGACGTAAGGGTACGTCATGGGAGCGGGCTTCTTCCCGCAAAATGACATACCCCTACGTCATAGGGATAGCGTGAGATCATAGCAGATCTTGCACTATCCCGCAGCAGGAGTCAGCTGTGACAGCGGGGGCATTGGAGATGCACCCACCCGCTGTTAACCCCTTCCGTGCCACGATCTAAGCATGTAATTGTGAGAACCCGGCTGGTTGCTATGGCAACAGGACGCCAAAGAAGTCCTGCCATGCCTTATCGTAGCGACCATCAGTGCTGCAGTGAAAGTCCTTCAGAGGGACACAGATGGTGTAAAAAGAAGAGAAAAATAAAGTACAAAAAATAAAAATGTAAAAAAATTTTTTAAAAAAACTCTTTTTTTATGCTTTTTCTCATATTAGCATAAAAAAAGACAAAACTAAAAAACACATATTTGGTATCGACGCGTCTGTAACGACACGTACAATAAATTGAACATGTTTTTTATCCTGCACGGCAAAAAGCGTTTAAAAAACGCTAAAAAACTGATGCAAAATGCTAATTTTTAGCATTTTGCCTCCCAAAAAACACAATAAAAGTGATTAAAAAAACGTATGTACCCTAAAATGGTATCAATAAAAGCTACAGCTCGTCTCGCAAAAAATAAGCCCTCACAGAGCTCTGTCCATGGAAAAATAAAAAAGTTATAGGACTTTAAATGCAGGAATTTAGAAAAAATATATAATTTCCAAAAAAAGGGTTTTTATTGTGGAAAAGTGGTGCATAATTAACGCTTTAAAAAAAAAATCTATGGCAGAATTGATGCGTTTTCTCTTACTACGATCATAAAAAAATAATAAAAGTTTTACAATACAGTCTATGTACCCAAAAGTGGCACCAATAAAAACTACAGTTCACCACGCAAAAAACAAGCCCTTATACGGCCGCGTCGACGGAAAAATAAAAAAGTTATGGCTTTTGAAAAATGGAGATGAAAAAATACCAAAAATCGCTTGGTCCTCAACGCCAAAATAGGCCGTGTCATTAAGGGGTTAATGCTATTTTTAAATAATGTATCCAACTGGAAGGAACATCTACCAAAACCTTACCTGACAATGAGTTATTTTCGTTTTCATTTCTTAGTTTTTCTACAAAAATAGTTAAAAAAAAACAAAGGCATAATCCACCTGGGATTCCTCCAACCTTGAATTACTCTACCAAAGTCAAGTTGTGTAATGATACAGCAGGGGGTTAGATGTATTGCTTATTTATAAACGCTATGGCGCTACTTTAAGTGGCTTGTAACTGAGTCATAAAGAATTAGATCTCTGGAGGATTAACCAACTATTATGCGCAGTGAACAGATATCACACCTTTAGAACAGACATTCAGTATTTTTAACTCTGTTTTTACAGAGTCCATACTGTATATTGGCTTATTAAAAATATGTGAAATTATAGATGTTATAAAAAGGTAACAGATGAGAGACGAAATATGAATTTTAGATACATTCAATCCAATAAAAGTTAAATTATTGCTGTAGATACCTATAAACTAGATGATTATAGAGTGAGGGCTTAGTCACACGGGCGCATCCGGGCGCGAAGAAGACGGCCGCATCTGCAGTGTGGACGACTCTCCGCAGCGCCGGAAGAAAGAGCACATTACCGGAAATGGAGCCAGTCATGTGTTCTTTCTGCCGGCGGTGTGAAGAACCGTCTGTACCTGCAGTGCGGCCATCTTATCCTGCAGGAATACATGCGCATTGGCTCCCGGATGCGCCTGTGTGACTAAGCCCTAATTTGAACCCACCAGAAAAAATGCTCTCAATAATAACAGCAATAATTATTAATAATAATTGTATTGTTATACTAGCACTTAAAGGGGTTATCTAGCCTTGTACAATTGATGGCCTATCCTTAGTATAAGTCATCAGAAGCTGCTCAGTGGGGTCCACCAATCAGGACACCTGTTGATCAGCTGATTGAAGAGGCTGTTGTGCTAGTATGAATGCCACGGTCTGTTCAATGTTTAGCACAATTATGCTCATATTTCAGAATGGTATATCATTGATAGCAGCCATTCTGATTACTACAGGTTTGTCCCATTTAAGTGAATTGGACAAGCCTGTAGTATTCAGAATGGCTGTTAGCAATAATATGGCGTTCTGAAGTACAAGCTCAATCATGCTCAGATGTAAACAAAGAAGAGGCCAGGGCATTCATAATAGCGTCACAATTAGAGATGAGCGAGCACCAAAATGCTCGGGTGCTCGATACTCGAGTTGAACTTCCCGCGATGCTCGAGGGTTCGTTTCGAGTAACGAACCCCATTGAAGTCAATGGGCGACCCGAGCATTTTTGTATGGGACCTATGCTCCGCTAAGGATTTCATTTGTGAAAATCTGGGAAATTCAAGAAAGTGATGGGAACGACACAGAAACGGATAGGGCAGGCGAGGGGCTACATGTTGGGCTGCATCTCAAGTTCCCAGGTCCCACTATTAAGCCACAATAGCGGCAAGAGTGGCCCCCCCCAACAATTTTTACTTCTGAAAACCCCTCATCAGCAAGGCATACCTTAGCTAAGCACCACGCTACCTCCAACAAAGCACAATCACTGCCTGCATGACACTCCGCTGCCACTTCTCCTGGGTAACATGCTGTCCAACCGACCATTTCAGTAATAGTAGCAGTCAAGACAGGCCCCGGTAACAATTCCGAAGCAGCAGTATAGGGGGAGCACAGTATTAGTTCCATTTCAGTAGTAGTAGCAGTCTAGACAGGCCCCAGTAACATATCACTAGCAGCAGTATAGGGGGAGCACAGTATTAGTTCCATTTCAGTAATAGTAGCAGTCAAGACAGGCCCCAGTAACAATTCCAAAGCAGCAGTATAGGGGGAGCACAGTATTAGCTCCATTTCAGTAGTAGTGGCAGTCTAGACAGGCCCCAGTAGCATATCACTAGCATCAGTATAGGGGGAGCACAGTATTTGTTCCATTTCAGTAGTAGTAGCAGTCTGGACAGGCCCCAGTAACATATCACTAGCAGCGGTATAGGGGGAGCACAGTATTAGTTCCATTTCAGTAGTAGTTGCAGTCTAGACAGGCCCCAGTAACATATCACTAGCAGCAGTATAGGGGGAGCACAGTCTTAGTTCCATTTTAGTAGTAGTAGCAGTCAAGACAGGCCACAGTAACATTCCCGTTGCAGCAGTTTAGGGAGATAACAGTCTCTTTCACATTTCAGTAGTATAGACAAGGCCCCAGTTACATTTATGTAGCAAAAGTGTAGGCCAACCCCACACACCTTGCTGTACCATGAGTGCAGGCGAAGCCCATAAAAATTACTACGATTACACTGTAGGCGAGGGCCCAAAAAAATTGGTGTACCAACAGTACTAATGTACCCCAGAAAAATTGCCCATGCCCAACCAAGAGGGCAGGTGAAACCCATTAATCGCTTTGGCTACTGTGGCTTAATTTGTAACTAGGCCTGGAGGCAGCCCAGTTAAAATAAAATAAAAATTGGTTCAGGTGCAAGTTTCAACGCTTTAATGAGAATTGAAAGGTATAAACATTGTTTACAAAAGTAATATGACTGAGCCTTGTGGGCCTAAGAAAAGTTGCCCGTTCGGCGTGATTACGTGAGGTTTCAGGAGGAGGAGCAGGAGGAGGAGGATGAATATAATACACAGATTGATGAAGCTAAAAGGTCCCCGTTTTTTATGGTGATAGAGAACGATGCTTCCATCCGTGGGTGCAGCCTATGTATTGTTTAGGTACCGCTGCTGTCCGCTGGTGGAGAAGAGAATTCTGGGGAAATCCAGGCTTTGTTCATCTTTATGAGTGTAAGCCTGTCGGCACTGTCAGTTGACAGGCGGGTACGCTTATCCGTGATGATTCCCCCAGGTGCACTAAACACCCTCTCTGACAAGACGCAAGCCGCAGGGCAAGCAAGCACCTCCAGGGCATACAGCGCGAGTTCAGGCCACGTGTCCAGCTTCGATACCCAGTAGTTGTACGGAGCAGAGGCGTCATGGAGGACGGTTGGGCGATCGGCTACGTACTCCTTCACCATCCTTTTACATATGCTCCCGCCGACTCAGCCTTAACTGGGGAGCGGTGACACAGTCTTGCTGGGGAGCCATAAAGCTGGCAAAGGCCTTGGAGAGTGTTCCCCTGCCTGTACATGCTGCCTGATCTCCGCGCCTCCCCTGCTACCTGGCCCTCGGAAGTGCGCCTTCTGCCACTAGCGCTGTCGGATGGGAATTTTACCATCAGTTTGTCCACCAGGGTCCTGTGGTATAGCATCACTCTCGAACCCCTTTCCTCTTCGGGTATGAGAGTGGAAAGGTTCTCCTTATACCGTGGGTCGAGCAGTGTGTACACCCAGTAATCCGTAGTGGCCAGAATGCATCTAACGCGAGGGTCACGAGAAAGGCATCCTAACATGAAGTCAGCCATGTGTGCCAGGGTACCTGTATGCAACACATGGCTGTCCTCACTAGGAAGATCACTTTCAGGATCCTCCTCCTCCTACTCCTCAGGCCATACACGCTGAAAGGATGACAGGCAAGCAGCATGGGTACCCTCAGCAGTGGGCCCTGCTGTCTCTTCCCCCTGCTCCTCCTCAGGCTCCTCCCCCTCCTCTTCCTCCTCCTCAACGCGCTGAGATATAGACATGAGGGTGCTCTGACTATCCAGCGACCTACTGTCTTTCCCTGCCTCAGTTTCCGAGCGCAAAGCGTCTGCCTTTATGCTTTGCAGGGAACTTCTCAAGAGGCATAGCAGAGGAATGGTGACGCTAATGATTGCAGCATCACCGCTCAACATCTGGGTAGATTCCTCAAAGTTTCCAAGGACCTGGCAGATGTCTGCCAACCAGGCCCACTCTTCTGTAAAGAATTGAGGAGGCTGACTCCCACTATGCCGCCCATGTTGGAGTTGGTATTCCACTATAGCTCTACACTGCTCATAGAGCCTGGCCAACATGTGGAGCGTAGAGTTCCACCGTGTGGGCACGTCGCACAGCAGTCGGCACACTGGCAGATTAAACCGATGTTGCAGAGTCCGCAGGGTGGCAGCGTCCGTGCTGGACTTGCGGAAATGTGCGCTGACCCGGCGCACCTTTCCGAGCAGGTCTGACAAGTGTTGGTAGCTTTTCAGAAACCGCTGAACCACCAAATTAAAGACGTGGGCGACGCATGGCACGTGCGTGAGGCTGCCGAGCTGCAGAGCCGCCACCAGTTTACGGCCGTTGTCACACACGACTAGAGATGAGCCAGCGTACTCGGAAAAGCACTACTCGCTCGAGTAATTTGCTTTATCCGAGTATCGCTGTGCTCGGGTCTGAAGATTCGGGTGCCGCTGTGGCTAACAGGTGAGTCGCAGCGGGGAGCAGGGGAGAGCGGGCGGGAGAGAGGGAGAGAAAGATCTTACCTCCGTTCCTTCCCGCTCTCCCCTGCAGCTCCCCGCTCCGTGCCGGCACCCGAATCTTCAGACCCGAGCACAGCGATACTCGGATAAAGCAAATTACTCGAGCGAGTAGTGCTTTTCCGAGTACGCTCGCTCATCTCTACACACGACCATGCCCGTTTGGAGGCTCAGCGGCGAAAGCCAGCGGACGGTCTGCTCTGTCAGACCCTGCAGCAGTTCGTGGGCTGTGTGCCTCTTCTCTCCTAAGCTGAGTAGTTTCAGCACGGCCTGCTGACGCTTGCCCACCGCTGTGCTTCCACGCGACACCGACTGCTGGCGACGTGCTGCTGCTGACACATCTTGGTTGCGAGACAGAGGTTGCGTAGGAGGAGGAGGAGGGTGGTTTAGTGGAGGAAGCATACACCGCCGCAGATACCAGCACCGAGCTGGGGCCCGCAATTCTGGGGGTGGGTAGGACGTGAGCGGTCCCAGGCTCTGACTCTGTCCCAGCCTCCACTAAATTCACTCAATGTGCCGTCAGGGAGATATAGTGGCCCTGCCCGCCTGTGCTTGTCCACGTGTCCGTTGTTAAGTGGACCTTGCCAGTAACCGCGTTGGTAAGGGCGCGTACAATGTTGCGGGAGACGTGGTCGTGCAGGGCTGGGACGGCACATCGGGAAAAGTAGTGGCTACTGGGAACCGAGTAGCGCGGGGCCGCCGCCGCCATCATATTTTTGAAATCCTCCGTTTCCACAAGCCTATACGGCAGCATCTCCAGGCTGATCTATTTGGCTATGTGCACGTTTAACGCTTGAGCGTGCGGGTGCATGGCGGCGTACTTGCGCTTGCGCTCAAACAGTTCCGCTAGCGACGGCTGGACGCTGCGCTGAGAGACATTGCTGGATGGGGCCGAGCTCAGCGGAGGTGAGGGTGTGGGTGCAGGCCGGGAGACGGTCGTGCCTGTGTCCTGAGAGGGGGGTTGGATCTCAGTGGCAGGTTGGGGCACAGGGGGAGAGGCAGTGGTGCAAACCGGAGGCGGTGAACGGCCTTCGTCCCACCTTGTGGGGTGCTTGGCCATCATATGCCTGCGCATGCTGGTGCTGGTGAGGCTGGTGGTGGTGGCTCCCCGGCTGATCTTGGCACGACAAACCTTGCACACCACAGTTCGTCGGTCGTCTGCACTCTCAGTGAAAAACTGCCAGACCTTGGAGCACCTCGGCCTCTGCAGGGTGGCATGGCGCGAGGGGGCACTTTGGGAAACAGTTGGTGGATTATTCGGTCTGGCCCTGCCTCTACCCCTGGCCATCACACTGCCTCTTCCAACCTGCCCTGCTGCTGCACTTGCCTCCCCCTCTGAAGACCTGTCCTCAGTAGGCTTAGCAAACCAGGTGGGGTCAGTCACCTCATCGTCCAGCTGCTCTTCCTCCGAATCCTCTGTGCGCTCCTCCCTCAGACTTACTGCCCTTACTATTACCTCACTGATAGACAACTGTGTCTCATCGTCATCATCCTCCTCACCCACTGAAAGCTCTTGAGACAGTGGCCGGTAGTCCCCAGTCTCCTCACCCGGATCCCGGGAACTTTCCAAAGGTTGGGCATCGGTCATGAGAAACTCCTCAGGTGATAGAAGATCCATTTTTTCGCACTTAAGGCCGGGACCCGAGAACAGTTTCTGGGAGCTTGCCTGCTCTTCTGAATGTGTCATTTGCTGGGAGGGAGGAGGCTGGGAGAAGGGAGGAGCAGCAGCGAGAGGATTCAGGGATGCAGCAGTGGACGGCGTAGAAGACTGGGTGGTGACGGTGGATAGTTTGCTGGATGCACTTTTTGCCATCCACGACAGGACCTGCTCACACTGCTCAGTTTCTAATAAAGGTCTACCGCGTGCACCCATTAATTGTGAGATGAATCTGCGGACCCTAGAAACTTGCCTCTCTCCTAATCCCGCAGCAGTCGGCTGCGATACACCTGGACCAGGAGCTCGGCCTGTGCCCACACCCTGACTTGGGCCTCCGCGTCCTCGCCTGCGTCCACGTCCTCTAAGCCTACCCCTACCCCTCAGCATGGTGTATTACGAGTAGAGCAGAAACAGAACGCTGTAATTAAATGTGCCACTTATTGGCCTGTGGTTGGAGGCTGACTTCGCTTACGGAGCACACAGCAGAGCCAGGAAACAATTATGCGCAAGCCTGTAGTCAGACCTAGGTGCGTATGACTGAGCTACTGGAATTCACAGGGCAGAACCAGTCAAGTGGCCAAAGGCCAGCGGTAGGCCTTAAGTATTTTGCTTCAATTTTTTAAAATGGTGAGGTGAAAAACCAGACAGACACCGTATGCAGCGTATATATGTATACTCTTTCCCTCTGGCGGGATGACGGTGATCATGTAACGGACACAGCAGAGCCAGGAAACAATTATGCGCAAGCCTGTAGTGAGACCTAGGTGCGTATGACTGAGCTACTGGAATTCACAGCGAAGAACCAGTCAAGTGGCCAAAGGCCTGTGGTAGGCCTTAAGTATTTTGCTTCAAGTTTTTAAAATGGTGAGGTGAAAAACAAAACAGACACCGTATACAGCGTATATATGTATACTCTTTCCCTCTGGCGGGATGACGGCGATCATGTAACGGACACAGCAGAGCCAGGAAACAATTATGCGCAAGCCTGTAGTCAGACCTAGGTGCGTATGACTGAGCTACTGGAATTCACAGCGAAGAACCTTAGCTGGGTAATAATGAGCGACTACTACCCCCAGCAGACACGCAGTAAACTGAAGACGGTCACAGGCAGCCCAAATATAGTATTTTTTTCCAATTTTTGGGAAAAAGGTCCACTGCCTATATAGCCTGTATATCGATTTCCCTGTTGGAGGATGACTGTGGTTATTGAAAGCACAGTGCAGCCAGAAAAAATTATGTGCAAGGCTGCAGTAACACCTAGCTGGGTAATAGTGAGCGACTACTACCCCCAGCAGACACGCAGTAAACTGAACACGGTCATAGGCAGCCCAAAGATTTATTTTCCCAATTTTTTTGCCTATATAGCTAGTATATCTCTTTTCCTGTACCACTGTCCCTGCCTCACCAGTACTGCCCCTATACTCAGTAAAATGACTGCAGACTGAGGATGCTATGGTCTGCATGCCCGATATACAAAAAAAAAAAAAATTGCAAAACTGCTAAAAGCAGCCTCAACAGTACTGCACACGGTCAGATGTGGCCCTAAGAAGGACCGTTGGGGTTCTTGAAGATGAATATAACAGCCTAACACTTTCCCTATAGCAGCTACAGCAGGACAGCACTTTCCCTAAAGTCTCTCAGCGTGCATCTGTGGCGAGCCGCTGCCGGCCCCAGTTTATATACTCGGGTGTCACCTGATCTCCCCAGCCACTCACTGCAGGGGGGTGGGATAGGGCTGGAACTTCACAGGAGGAAGTTATAATGCCTTCCCTGTGTTTCTATTGGCCAGAAAACGGCGCAAACTTTTCTGGGAAGAAAATGGAAGTGACTCGAACACCGTGTGGTGCTCGTCTCGAGTAACGAGCATCTCGAGTACCCTAATGCTCGAACGAGCATCAAGCTCGGACAAGTACGCTCGCTCATCTCTAGTCACAATCCCTTCATTCAGCTAATCGACAGAGATCCTAAGCGGCGGTCACCCCCCCCCCCCCCACCCACACTCAGATATTGAGGATGGGCCCTCAATTTTACAAGGTTGGCTAGCCCTTTATATGCAGCAATTTAATGAGTCTCAAAGCTTTTATTATGTTCATACAGTACAATGCAAACTCATTAAATCAGTATTCATAAAAAAGATTCTTTTTGCCAATACATAATATAATGGATATTGTATTCATGCTAGTGTCATCTGTACTATAAAAGACTTATAATTGTATAGAAAATGCTTACATTTTTTGTATATACAAGATACAGAGAAGGATCTTGGTGTACTGCTAGACCGTAGACTAAATAACAGCATGTCAATCAGCTGCTTCTAAAGCCAGCTGTCAGGACCGCCTGCTCTCGGGGTCTCCGTGCCTGCAGCACCAGTCCTATCACCCGAGCTGATCGGGTGCGGCGCAGGGGAGCCCTGGTCTTGGTGACCTCCCCTGGCCGCCTGGGGTCCTGGACATTGGCTCCGGTCGCACGCTCCCGTGTGCAGGGGGCAGCGCCTGGGTAATCGGGTTGCTAGGGATGCGGCGATGCAGTCCCCATTGCCATGACATTCTGATTAGCATGTTCTGTACTCGTTGCTGGATGTCTGGGTTCTGCACTCACTGACTTAGGTCTGGGTCTGGCTCTGGCTGCTGGCAGGCTCCCCGCCCTAATCAGCTGCTGGGGCGGGAGTTCTGACAGCATTTAAACGTGCCTGTTTCCTTCCAGCATTGCCAGTGTATGTTTGTCTCCAGGCTACACCCGCATTATTCTCATCTGATTTCCCGTTGTGACTCTCTGCTTTTGGACCTGACTTTGACCTCGCCTGATCCCTGGTACCGCGTATTCTCCTGTTGCCGACCCGGACTTCCTGACTTGCCTCTGTGTCTGTTTGTCTCTGTATTTGTTTGGAAGTCTGACCCCCTGCCCCGCTTCCCTAGTGAGTATAGGGACAGTCACCCAGTTGTCGCCCTGGGGCCAAGCCCACGGGGGGGGGGGGGGGGGCAAGTAGGTAGGGACAGGGGTTGCGGGTAGCTTTTAGGGACTTCCAGTACCCGGACACCAGTTCCCTGACAGTTACACTGGCCACAAGGGTCAGACTTTCTTTGTCCGACCGGCTACGTTAACCGCTTCTATGGAGGCCGTGTCGGCCTTGGCAAACCAGGTCCAGGCCCTGACTAACCTGGCACAGGACCTGACTTCCCGTTTGAAGCACCAGGAACAGGTGTTGTCCAAGGCTCAGGTTCAGCCTTCCACGGTGCTGGCGACTATCTCTGAGCCTCAGGCCATGCTGCCCGATTTTTTTTTTTCTGGGGAAAGGAAGCAGTTCTTCTCTTTCCGGGAAGGCTGTAAGCTGTTTTTTGATTTGTGACCCCACTCGTCTGGCACTGAGTACCAGAGGGTGGGCATCGTGATTTCCCGACTGAGAAGAGAACCCCAAAACTGGGCATTCTCCTTATCCTCTGACTCTCTCTCATGACAGTCTTTAGACACGTTCTTCTCTGCTCTGGGTCAGATCTATGACGAACCCGACCGTGCTGCCTACACTGTCGCTCAACTGTTGTCCTTGGTCCAGGGTCGGAAGGTGGCAGAAGATTATTGTTCCCAATTCAGACAGCACTGCATCGAGTCGGGGTGGAACGACTCAGCCCTCAAGGACTTGTTCTTGACCAGTCTATCTGAAGACCTAAAGGATCTGCTGGTGGCCCAGCCAGAGCCCGGTACCCTGGAACAAGCAATGTCGTTAGCCATCCGAGCAGACTGGTGCTTGAGGGCCAGACGATCTGCTCGGTCCAGTCTGGTCCACCTGCCCTCCCCGGCCATTTCCACTGTAAGACCGACAACTTCACTTCCCTCCGCTGAACCCCTAGAATTGGGGACGATGTGACCTAAACAGCGAAGGGAATATCGGTTAAAGAAGAACCTTTGTTTGTATTGCGGAGAGTCTGGTCATCGCATCGCTATCTGCGGGAAAAAACCTTGGCAGGAAAAGTTTCAGCTCCTAGGCAGTTGTCGGGAGGACTGTCTAGGAGCTCAGGTACTCCCTGTAGTGTGTAAAATGTTCTTGCCCTGCGTTTTAGAGTTCCGTTCCTTCTCTCGTGCAGGGCAAGCCTTTGTTGATTCTGGGGCAGCAGCAAACTTTGTAAATTTTGATTTTGTGGCTCAGATTTTTGGTTCCTTGCTATGTTTGGATCCACCTATTCGGGTTTCAGGGGTAGACTCCACTCCATTGCATGCCGGCCTCATCAATCGTGTTACCCCAGAGTTGAAATTTACAGTAGGAGCCCTGCATACTGAGACTTGCGCCTTCCTCGTTATGAAAGACTTGTCAGTGGACATAGTCTTAGGGCTCCCTTGGTTAAGGGAACACAATCCCATTATTAATTGGAACACACTGGAGTTGGTCAAGTGGGGGTCCCACTGTACCAATCACATGAATCCAGTGAATTTTGATACTTCTGTTTTGGAGGGGGTCAAGTTACTAGACTAAATTGCTGACTTTTCTGATGTTTTCTCCAAATAACTCTGTGAAGTATTGCCTCCTCATAGAGAATTTGATTGTAAAATTGATCTGATCCCAGGTGCCAAACTCCATAAGGGTCGGATCTACAACGTAACTGTTCCTGAGAGGGAGTCCATAAAGGACTATATTCAGGATAGTTTGACCAAGGGACACATTCGACCCTCGGAGTCTCTTGTGGGCGCCGGGTTTTTCTTTGTTGAGAAGAAGGACGGGGGTCTCAGACCCTGTATTGATTACAGGCAGCTCAACCAGATAACAATCAGAAACCAATACGCTCTTCCTCTCATCCCCGACCTCCTCAATCAGGTTTCCGGGGCTCACTGGTTCTCCAAGCTCGACCTGAGTAGAGCCTGTAACCTCATCCGTATTCGGGAAGGGGATGAGTGGAAGACGGCTTTCAATTCACCTCTGGGCTACTTTGAATACCTTGTTATGCCTTTTGGGTTATGTGATGCTCCAGCGATTTTCCAAGGGTATATGAATTCGATTTTCCAGGATATCATGGGTGTGTTTGTTGTGGTATACCTGGATGACAACCTGATTTTCTTCCCTGACTGGGAGACACACTGTGTCCAGGTACGAACCGTGCTGACTCGTCTTGGGGCTAACAAATTGCTTGCGAAATTTGAAAAATGTGTTTTCGGTGTTCAGAAAATATAATTCCTTGGGTATATCATTACTCTATGTGATATTCAGATGGATCCAGTTAAGGTGAAAGCTATCACGGAATGGGCTCAGCCAGTTACTCTAAAAGCTCTGCAGCGCTTCCTTGGGTTCGCTAATTATTATCGTAAGTTCATTAAGAACTTCTCCGTGGTGGCTAAGCCTTTAACAGATCTCACCAGAAAGGGGGCGCATGTGAGTAATTGGTCTCCGGATGCTCTTGCGGCCTTCTCTACCCTGAAGACTGCTTGCGCTTCAGCGCCCGTCCTCATCCAACCTGATCTATCCAGTCCGTTTGTGGTGGAGGTAGACGCCTCCGAATTTGGAGTTGGAGCGGTACTGTCCAAAAGTCCCTTCACACTCACAAACCTTAGGCCTTGTGCCTACTTTTCCAGAAAATTCTCCTCCACAGAACGAAATTACGACGTAGGTAACCGGGAGTTACTAGCTATTAAATGGGCATTTGAGGAATGGAGGCACTTCCTGGAAGAAGCACTCCACCAAATCACTGTACTTACAGACCACAAAAACCTCATGTATCTAGACTCCGCTAAGAAGTTGAATGCGCGACAAGCCCGCTGGGCCCTATTCTTTTCACGGTTCAATTTTGTAGTGACTTACAGACCCGGCTCAAAAAATATTAATGCAGATGCCTTGTTTAGGAGTTTTGGGACCCCGGAACCTGAGAGTATTCTCTCCCCTGGGGTGGTTCTCGCTGCTGTCTCCTCTGACTTTTCACCCCTGATACACGCTGCTCAACAATCTGCCCCTGAAGCCCTTCCAGAAGGCAAACTATTTGTCCCTTTGTCCTTGAGGTTGAAAGTGTTAGAGGAGATGCATGCTTCGGTCCTAGCTGGGCACCCCGGTATCACGGGTACACAGGAACTACTGTGTCCAAAATTTATTGGTGGCCTCATATGGCCAGGGATGTCCGGTCTTTTGTGATGGCATGTCCGGTTTGCGCCAGGAGAATAGTCTCAGGAGACGTCCTGAGGGTCCTCTTTTGCCCTTGCCCATTCCATCTAGGCCATGCTCCCATCTGTCCATGGACTTTATAACTGATTTGCCTCCCTCGCTTGGGAACACTGTCATTTCGGTCATAGTCGATCGTTTCACCAAGATGGCACATTTCGTTCCGCTCGGCAAGCTACCTAATGCTAAATTATTATCGGAAATATTTATCAAGGAGGTGGTTCGACTGCATGGGATTCCAGAGGGTATTGTCTCGGATAGAGGGTACAGTTTGTTGCTCGCTTCTGGTGAGGTTTTTGCAAAAATCTAAATATTAATTTGTCCTTTTCATCGGCATTCCATCTTCAGTCTAATGGACAAACTGAATGCATGAATCAAGAATTGATCCAGTACCTGCGACTTTTTGTTTCTGATAATCAGTTTTAGTGGACTAATTACTTACCTCTTGCCGAATTTGCAATCAATAACCATGTTAACTCGTCTTCACAAGTCTCACCGTTTTTCTGTAATTATAGTTTCCATCCCCGATTTACATTCTCTACTCCTTCCATTTCTGACACTCCGTCTGCTGATACATCAAATGATGAACTGTGCACAGTTTGGGCCCAGGTTCGTAAGAACCTTCAGGGTTCCCAGGAGAAACTACTTAGGCAGTCGAATAACAGACACACTATTTCTGCACCGTTTGTGGTTGGGGAGCAGGTGTTACTAACTTCCAAAAATTTGAAACTTAAGGTTCCGTCCTTAAAACTCGCTCCACGTTTTGTTGGTCCATTCACGATCTCTCAGGTGGTTAACCCAGTGGCATATAAAGAATCCCTTCCTGCATCTTGGAAGATTCACAACGTCTTCCATAATGACTTGTTAAAAAGATATGTGACTCCAGTTGTGCCCACCTGTGACCCGCCCTCTCCTACACTGGTGCAAGGAGAATTAGAATTTGAGGTGGAGAGAATTGTTGACTCCAGGCGGGTTCGGGGCTTGATGCAGTATCTGCTCCACTGCAGAGGGTTTGGCCCTGAGGAACGAACGTGGGTCCCTGCCAGGGATGTTCATGCCCCACGTCTGGTCCGATTATTCCACAGGGCCTTTCCTCTCAAGCCCTCTCAAGCCAGGTCATGGGGGTCCGGTGTTCCCCCCCACAGAGGGGGGGGGTACTGTCAGGACCGCCTGCTCTCGGGGGCTCCATGCCCGCACCACCGGTCCTATCACCTGAGCTGATCGGGTGCGGCGCAGGGGAGCCCCAGTCTTGGTGACCTCCCCTGGTCGCCGGGGTCCCGGATATTAACTTCGGTCGCACACTCCGGTGCGCAGGGGGTGGCGCCTGGGTAATCGGGTTGCTAGGGATGTGGCGATGCCCTCCCCGTTGCCATGACAGTCTGATTAGCATGTTCTGCACTCGTTGCTGGATGTCTGGGTTCTGCACTCGCTGACTTAGGTCTGGGTCTGGCTGCTGGCGGGAGTTCTGACAGCATTTAAATGTGCCTGTTTCCTTCCAGCATTGCCAGTGTATGTTTGTCTCCAGGCTACACCCGCTTTACTCTCATCTGATTTCCTGCTGTGACCCTCTGCTTTTGGACCTGACTCTGACTTTGCCTGGTCCCTGGTACCACGTATTCTCCTGTTGCCGACCCGGACTTCTTGACTTGCCTCTGTGTCTATTTGTCTCTGTATTTGTTTGTAAGTCTGACCCCCTGCCCCGCTTCCCTAGTGAGTATAGGGACCGTCGCCCAGTTGTTGCCCTGGGGCCTAGCCCAGGGGGGGCAAGTAGGTAGGGACAGGGGTTGCGGGTAGCTTTTAGGGACTTCTAGTACCCGGACCCCAGTTCCCTGACACCAGCAGGATACTGTTGTGCCTTAAACTCATAAGATATGGACATAATCTTGTCACTTTAAAGATTGCAGTGTAGCTTCCTGTGTAATATGCTCTTCAGTTCTGGCTGGGCACTGGTTCATAAAATTAATGTCCCAGATTTGGGAAAAATACAAATACAGCTAATTTCACATGGACGATCCCGATTTTGCCGTGAGAAAATCACAGCAAAATCTTGTCTTTATTTTTATGATCACATCGCTGCCGCCCCATGATAAGAGTGCATAATTTTAGTCATTTTATCTGATAAGCCGGCATAGAATCCAAGCAGGTTTAAAATATCTAGCTACAAACGTTAGTGCTTCCGTTCAAGAACTCAGCAATAGAATAAATGACTTAGATGTACATAATTGCCTTTTAATTTGAGACAAGAATTACGCAGGATGACAATGGGGACTTTGATAGAGTAGTAAACTCCAAACGGGTCAATATTAGGGATGAGCGAGTATACTCGCTAAGGCACTACTCGCTCGAGTAATGTGCCTTAGCCGAGTATCTCCCTGCTCATCCCGAAAGATTCGGGTGCCGCCGCGGGGCGGGGAGCTGCGGGGGAGAGCAGGGAGGAACGGAGGGGAGATCTCTCTCTCCCGCCCGGTCTGCCCCGCCCCAACTCACCTGTCAGCTGCGGCGGCACCCAAATCTTTCGAGACGAGCAGGGAGATACTCGGCTAAGGCACATTACTCGAGCGAGTAGTGCCTTAGCGAGTATACTCGCTCATCCCTAGTCAATATGTACTCTTCCCTGAATAAGCCCTCATGATGGATGGCCAACTTAGTGAAAATGAGACTTACAAAAAGTAGTGTGCCATATATATGGAACTCTAAAAGCTACTTATTAATGCACCCACAACAGATTGTAGAATTCTTCTCCACCTATTATAGTAAAGTGTACAATCTAAAAGACAATACCCACACAGTACACCCCAACAGTAAGAGCATATCAGATTTTTTGCAAAAAGCAAACCTCCCTTCCATATCGACCACACAAGCTGACCAACTAGATTATCAAATGGTAGTCTCTGAAGCAATAACGACAATCTCCTCTCTAAAAATTCAGAAAGCTCCCAGGCCTGATGGCTTCTCAGCTGAATATTACAAAGCATTACTGAAGACACTGTCTCCAAATATTTTTAAAATGTTCTACACTGTAATGCATAGGGGAGACTTCCCAGAGGAAATGCTCTAGGCTACAATAGTAGCTCTGCCCAAGCTTGTTAAAGAACCCAATGATCCTGCAAACTTCAGACCAATATCGTTATTAAATGCTGATGTCAAAATCTACGCTAAGATGCTAGTAAACAGACTTTTGAAAATTGTCCCCAGCATCATGCATTCTGATCAAATAGGCTTTGTTAAGGTCAGGCAGGCCTTGGATGGCATGAGAAAGATCTTGAATCTTATGCACTCAGTGGAGACCTCTCGGTCACCGGTGGTAATACTGGCCCTCGATGCTGAGAAGTCTTTTGACCGGGTCCACTGGGGGTATGCCTTTGAAATGTTAAAAAGATTCAGATTTGGGGAAGGCATCAGTCATGCCATCCAGGCCCTGTACTCCTCCCCATGGCAAGGGTATTCGTGAAGGTGAACATATCTGATGCCTTTGACATCTAATGGTATGCGGCAAGGATGCCCATTGTCTCCACTGTTGTTTATCCCCATCATAGAGCCGTTAACGGAAATTATACGATCCACAATAAAAATAAAAGGTATACCTTCAAACTTTAGGCAACACAAAATCGGATTGTTTGCCGACAACATAATTCTCACTCTGTCAAATCCTTTAGAATCACTGAGAGCTACTCACCAGATTCTAAACCAATATAGTAATATCACCTATTGTAAATTTAATGTAGATAAAACGCAAATTCTAGGTATGAAAGTATCCAAAAATCTAAAATGCATAATCCGAGTAGAATTTAGCTGTCAGTAAGAAGGCCTCCCATACTTGGGAGTGACCCTAACTTCCCCTCTTATTGACTTAGAGAAAGAAAATTATCCTACACTTTTGGCCACTCTGCAGAAGGAATTAGATTATCTATCTATGCTGAACCTATCTTGGCTGGGCAAGATTATTTCATACATAATGAAAATCCCACCTAAGATATGATATTTCTTCAGAGCCCTGCCTGCCCCAATTTTTAGAGCTAGCCTAGCTAAATTCCAGAGGCAGTTGTCTACTTTTGTATGGGGGCAAATAAACCTTGTCTTGCCTTATCAATTTTAGCTCTATATTGAAAACATGGAGGGGCAGATAATCCAAATTCGGAGGCCTATTTTAATGCTACAATACTGAACCAAGTAAGAGCCTGGGTGAGCATTAGAAATAACTCCAGCTAGATGGCCAAGGAGGAGAAATCTCTGAGGGGGAGGTCCCTTGTGGCATTGATGAAAAATCCTGAATTGAAATTGATGACTCAGGGGCTTTCTCCCTTTTTATATGTTTCATTCGTGGCATGGCAATCCCTCACAAAAAAGCTTGCATCTTATGATGCTATAGGGAATCCCTATCTCCCGATTGAGACCTTGTGTCTCTTGATAACAGATTTGGAGGTGTCAAAATGGAAAAGAAGTGGGATACTTTGGGTGAAGGACCTGATTTCTTCTAATGGCGTTACATCCTTCAGTTTGATTCAGAGTTTCATTTACCTGCTAGTCAGTGCTTTGACTACTATAAGGTCAGGTCCTTCTATAATTTCTCCATCCACAAGAAGGAACTTCCCCTAGGGATAATTCACAGGATTACCTCACAGCCAGGTCTGAAAAAATCTGACACAAGACGGTTTTATGATATACTAACAGCTAACCAAAACTTGACTAAAAAATTGCATATGCTCAACTGGGAAAGAGAGTTCAGGGAAAAGTTCTCTATGGAAATATGGGTAAGTGCATTTAAATCGGCAGTGCAGTCTACTAGGATTATGGCCATATTAGAATCACAACTACATTTTAGATGGTACTACTTCCCAAATCATAGCCATTCAAATGAAAAGAGGGGGGAGCCTATGCTGGAGAGATCGCAGGCAGATTGGGTCATTATTAGAGATGAGCGAGCATACTCGTCCGAGCTTGATGCTCTTTCGAGTATTAGGGTGCTCGAGATGCTCGATTAAACGAGCACTGACCAATGAATTCAATGGAGCCGGCAATACAGCCGGCTCCATTGAAAGCAATGGGCTGCCGGCTAGCGCGGGATGAATTTTCGGGAAGGGCTTAAAAATATAAGCCCTTACCTGAAAATCATCCTAAAATGTGTAAAAAGTAAAAAAAAAAATATACTCACCTTGTCCCGGCAGAACGATGTTAGCCCATTGAATTCAATGGAGTCGGCAATACAGCCGGCTCCATTGAAAGCAATGGGCTGCCGGCGATCGCACAATGAATTTTCGGGAAGGGCTTAAATATATAAGCCCTTTCCTGCAATTCATCCAGAAATGTGTAAAAATAAAAAATATATATACTCACCTGCTCCCGGCAGATGGAGTTCAGCTGCGGCCAGCTGGCAGTTCTCCTGAACTGCTCTCTGTAGTATTCAGCAGCCGGGGATTTAAAATCCCCGCCTGCTGAATGAGCTGCCTCTGATTGGTCACAGCCTGACTCACACCCATTCATGAATTCATGAATGGGTGAGTGAATGCTGCCTCTGATTGGCTCAGCGCAGCTCTCAGCTGAATGACAGCAGTTCAGCACCACAGTGCAGGGGACAGCAGGAGAAGACGCGGCTGTGCCCCGGCAGCTGAAGGGAGGTGAGTATCTATTTTTTTTGTTTTTTAAATCACTTTTAATTCATTTCCAGGGAATGGCTTATATGTAAAAGAATTCAGGTGTGCCAGCGGCCTGCATTTTTATTCTTTTTTACACTAAAATCTTTCTTTTTCAGGTAAGGGCTTATATTTTTAAGCCCTTCCCGAAAATTCATCCCGCGCTCGCCGGCAGCCCATTGCTTTCAATGGAGCCGGCTGTATTGCCGGCTCCATTGAATTCAATGGGCTAACATCGTTCTTCTCTGCCACAGCTGTTACAGCTGTGGCAGAGAAGAACGATTGTTATGCTGACAGTGGGGGGGTCTCACTCTTGCCACTATTGTGGCTTAATAGTGAGACCTCGGAGCCCGAAATGCAGCCCTGCATGTTGCTCCTCGCCTGCCCTATCCATTTCTGTGTTTTTTTCATGACTTTGGTGATTTGCTAAGATTTTCACAAATGAAAACCTTAGCGGAGCACCAGTCATATACAAAAATGCTCGAGTCACCCATTGACTTCAATGGGGTTCGTTACTCGAAACGAACTCTCGAGCATCACTGAATGTTTAACTCGAGTAACGAGCACTCGAGCATTTTGGTGCTCGCTCATCTCTAGTCATTATCACATATCTTCTGGGATGGCCCAAAGATACGGGACTACTGGAATGGAGTATATGACCCTCTCTATAGTACATTAAAAGTGCATATTCCCAGAGATCCTAAATTGGCTTTGCTACTAATTTGCTTAGAGGACTTACCTCCGCCATCCAGATATATACTAGGACACTCTATGATGTTGGCAAAAACAATAATAGCGAAGCATTGGAAATCTAACACCCCTCCAATGATAGAGGAATTTAAAAAACCTTTTGTCTGAACACCGTATATTAGAAAAATGGCTAGCCCTTCGTACTAACTCTATTAAAAAATATATGGAGGTGTGGGGTGCGCGGTTGCGATTTGATAAGACATTAAAAAAATTATATGTATATATATTTCTTGGTTGAGGATGCCGGGTTATTGCAGTTACTATTGTGGTTAAACTTTAAATATATCTATATATGTTGAATAACGTCAGATTGCTGGTTTATTAAAAATAAATACATTTTGGGAAGACAGGAGGTAGTTTAACATCTAGGCAGAATTTGATATATGTATAAACTGAAGGTCAGACATCTGTACACAATAATATGTATTGTGAAATATCATATATCTTGATACTTCAATGGCATTGTTATACCTCATGTCTTACCTTTTAATAAAAAAACCCACAATGATTTAAAAAAAAAAAAAAAATGTTGTGAAGTGATAGAATTGTCACCACAAGAGTTGGTTTTAGCTAACATACTTCATCACAGAATGCAAAATAGTCAAAGTCAAAAACCAGGAAGCCAGAACAAATGAGAAGCATCCTCAACTGGTCAAGGATACCAAAAGCTTAGGCATCTTCCTTAGGGTGCATTCACACGAGCGTGTGCGTATGCGTACATAGGTGCGCACAAAACTGCGCACCCACGTACGTGGACACAAACATGCGTGAATGCAGGAGCAAGCCCATTGCCTTCAATGGGGCCATGGCTGCTGCCGGCGGCCCCATTGAAAACAATGGTCTGATGGCAACCCCTGCAGTGATTTTCAGGGAAGGGTTTAAAATATAAGCCCTTCCATGAAAATCATCCCTGTTTTGTGTAAAAAAAAGTAAAAAAAATAAATAAAAATATATATATATATATATATATATATATATATATATACTCACCTCTCTGTCGCTGCCGTATAAATATTCCCCAGGGGGAGTAAAGAATCCCCTGCCACAGCTGTAGCAGAGGATTTCTTCATCTTCCCGTGGAGTCCCCTTGTCACTGAACACTGTGACAGCACTATCACAGTGTTCAGTGACAAGGGGACTCCCTGCGAGGCTGAAGAATTCCCTGCAGGGAATTTAAAATCCCCGCCTGCTGAAAGGGCTGTATCTGATTGGCTGAGCGCTCAGTCAATCACAGGCAGCACTCAGCCATTCATTAAATGACAGCTGAGTGCTGCCTGTGATTGGTCACAGCACTCAGCCAATAACAGGCAGCTCTCAGCCATTCATTGAATTCAATGAATAGCCAAGCGCACGCATGTCCTATGTTTTGCAGGTACATGCATTTGCACGCCTGTAAAACATGGACATGTTAACACACCATAGAGAACCAATGGTTCTAATAGGCGTGTGTTTTTGTGCGCACAATTGTACACACATAAACATGCTCGTCTGAATCCACCCTAGGGAGTAGGGTGTCTGATATAACCGAAGGTGCTTTGGAATTGGCAGAGGATAGAATTACAGGCTGTGTGCTGGCCCTTTAAAATTGCCAGCATGTACATGCCTGCTCTTGGGTAGCAGAGAGAGAGACTGACAGAAGACCAGTGTGTGGACACTGCCGCGGACAGGCAGGTGATGCATGCTGTCACCCTCAGTGGTGACAGAAGTAAATAAGATGGTGGCTATGGTGGTGTAAATCGTAACGGCTTCCCTATATAAACCACTAACATGCCCCTGTGCTCTGGTAGTGGTGGTCAAGTCCTAGTCCTTCTCAAACTAACATGTGAAACATTTACACTTATCCAAATGGGAAGCATCCTGAACATGGGAACACTATCAGTCTAGGATCACCACCACCCCATACTGTAATGGTTCAAGAGAGGGAATGCCTATAATATAAATATAAGTGTAAGTTAAGGGTTTTCTTTTCATCATATCATAGAGAAGAAAAAAAAATCTCCTATTCTGAAAGACTATAGGCATGCTACGTCAATGTTTTAATTTGCAAATTCCTTGTCAGCTCTGACTCAGACTTGATCTTGGATGTGAATGCTTGATATAAAAGAGAATAAGTGGTCCTGTAGCCTTGAATTAATTTCCAGTCCTTTGTAAAGTACTTATTCAGGGTATTCTAGCACATGCAACTTGGCAGATATTCTAACCTATAATCAAAAATCCAAGAATTTGTCACAATGCTTTCAGAAAATTAAAGCAATGTCAAAATTACAAATTATTTATTAAGCTGCATGAAATGTAGTTCTGCAATTATACATATACAGGAATGTAGACCAAATGGCAAAGCAAGCAAAAATATCAATATGGTAAGCAAATAAATTACTTGTCAGTCATTGACATTAAAGCTGTCTTTTTTTCTGAACTCCAACTGCTAAGCCCAAGGCTTGAAACAAGGAAGCGATGAGGTTGGCAAAAGAGAATGCATATAGATTGATGCTAATGTGTCATGCCTATTCTTAAGTTAAAAATAAGCTTGCTGATACACATGCTACAAGACAAGGCATTCCTTAACGATGGGTAAAAACTGGCAAATTTGCCACTAGGAGAATTTGAATATATATTTATATGTAAAAAAGTAACAGGGTGATGTGATGTTAATAGAAATGTGTTAGATTACATTTTCTTAATATTTATAGAAAAACTCCTACCATTGCCTAATTTAATATTGATGAAACCCTTAAAGAATAGCAGTGGTGACAGGGCTTCGACACTGTACAATGGAAATACCTTTCTCGTTATATAGTAGTTAGGTTACATGGGGCGTGAGTTTCAGTTAACATTTTTTAACATTTTTTGCAACCTTGGACAGAGCTTGGTTGTCACTTGTAGAAACAGTAATTAAAAGGATTGTGCCAAGAGCACACTCCTTGTACAAATGCCCGATTAGATTATATGAATGTCATAGAGCAGGGTCCGTCTCTTGGAATCTGCTCTATGATCCAAGACAGAGAGCCATTCAGGAAGAGCAGCTCCTGTTCTGGCGGATCTTTTTCCATCCTACATGAAGTCGAAAGAGAAGTACTCATGTGTAGAACCCTGGGCCAATAGTGGCAGAGCCTGCCCTCACACCGATAGCACAACTGCTCACCTGGATAGCTGTGTATACCGCTATAAGCATGCATCTGGCTGGTTACTCCCGGCCCTATTCACTCGAGGTGCTGGAATCCACAAAATGATAGTGCTGGGGCTCCCCTCAGGCCCATATTGCGGTTTGGACAGATGAATTTAAAGACTTGATTAAAAAATTCAAATGGAATTAACTGTAACACATTGCTAATCTGACAGATTCATCGGGTAATATCAGGATATTGGCTGATGAAGCTGCCAGATTAGCAGAGAAATGCTTTGCAGTCAATTATCTTGTTAATAACGTCTTTAGATACACCTGTTCAAATTATGGTTTGGGCCTGAGGGGAGCCCCAGCACTATCATTTTTGTGCCATCCATTAATGCAACATTTCTTCTAGAGCAGCCAAAGCATGTACAGCTGGCGGGGGCTTATTCCAGGTTATTACCAGGGAAGCAGTAAGTGGGAAGTGGGGTGATCTGCTGTTTTGCCTCTTGCCCCCCAGTTGTGCATCTAGATACAACCCCTTTTACTTACAGAGGATATATTTTTTTCTGCTGCAAAGTGTCACAGTGCACTGCCATCCCTCCCCCTACTGTTAGGCCTCATGTCCACCGCACGCGTCCACGGATTACGTGCAGTGAATCCCGCCTGGAATCCAGCACTGCCGCGGCCAGTGAGCCCTGCTTATCTGAATTTCCCCGGCAGCGGCATCCACGCGGATCCCTCCACTTCTGGGTTCACTGTACTACGGATGGTCCTCACGGCTCACCATCAGATGTGCGCAGTCCAGTTTTTGTTTTTTTTTATCTCCTGTTTTCCCGCAGATCTGCAGCCCAACCGCAGTGTCAGCTGCAGGTGTGCTGTGGATCAGATGGCTTCCATTGACTTCAATGGAAGCAGTTCCTGCGGGATGGATAGAAAAATGGAGCATGCTGCAATTTGTTTTCCAGACCAACAGGTAAATCAATATGTTTTAATCCACTTGCAGATGCCCATGCATCTCTATGGGTGGCTTGATTTGCAGATCCCCATGCGAATTCTGCAAATAAAACGCGCCCGTGAGCATTGGGCCTTACTGTCCCAACACTGCATACACTCATGGAGGATGCCTAAGCAATTGGACTCCTTCAGCCATTGTGGCAAAGCCCCTGGTTACATATTCTGGTTCTGACTTTTTCCTGTGCCCAAATTTAAACCATTGTGTCTGACAAAGTGTTGAAACAATAGTCATAGGGAATGCACAAAGATTTTGCAAGAAACTGACAACAAAAGATACTTTATTTTGTTTGGTTAAAATGCTACTTAGAAAAAGGAGCTTAAACTCCTAGGGAGTCAGCCCTACCATGTAATAGTACATTTCCACTGTAGCACTGACTGCAAAGGTATGGTGTGGCTTGCTATCAAATGCAACTGGATGTTAAAGGCAATTGTGAAACAGACTGCTCACACAAAGAAAGTAATTAGTCATTTCAAATAGTTAATTCTTCCAAGGAACAGGTTACTTAAACAGAAAAATGTAATCTGAATTAAGTCATTGTGAAGGGAGAATATAACACCATTTTTTGTCTTGCCATATGTGGTCTAAAAAAAGCAGAGAGAACGGTGACCTCGATGATGTACTATCACAACTGTGCAATTATTGAATCATAAATTGAATTTATGGAATACACCTCGGCATTGACTCGTAAAGCCAATTGTTTGTATGTTTGCCTCATTGTGTGAAAGTAGAATAAACTTGTTATAGCATTGTTTCCATCACATCTACTAGACCATGTGTTTTTCATATTTTTGCCAAGGTCTAATTACATGAAATTAAAGTCTTTTAGACCACTGTGACCCACAATGCCATTATGTGCAGCCCCCAACCATCTGGTCAGAGATATGCTTGTTTGTGTTTTGTGGCAACTCACATGTATTCCCATGTCAGAGAAGAGGAGTAGCAGTAATCCAAGAACAGGCAACGGCAGGGGTGTAACTATAGAGGATGCAGGGGATGCGGTTGCACCCGGGTCCAGGAGCCTTCTGGGGCCCCTAAGGCCTCTTTTCTTCATGTAGGGATCCCAGTGCTATGAATAAAGCATTATAGTTGGAGGCCCCTTTACGGGTTTTGCATTGGGGCCCGGGAGCGTCAAGTTATGCCTCTGGGCAACGGTAAATACCAGTGGTGCACTGTGTAGGTAGCTCTGGTGCCCCATATATTGGAAGAATTAAGATGCTTCCTGACCCCTGTGTGGCACTTTACAAAGAAATAGATGAAGTGGAGAGGTGGACATACATGTGGCTATCTTCTTTATAGTTTATGAGAGTTGTGAAACATTTGGCTGTTTCAGCAACTAACAAACTACAATAGATAGAGCCATAAGCATGCATGGTCCTCTTTTTGCAGTGTAAATGGAAGAGAAGGGATCCCCCATTCTCCTGATAGATAGGAGTCCTGGAAGTACTTATCAGTAATTTAAATAATTTTGATATACCAAAAATATCTTAGATGGGAAGATCTCTTTAACTTTTATTGTGGCCCTCTGGATTAGTTCAACCTGACAATGTGGCCCTTAGACCAGAGAAGGTTGTGCATCCCTGCTTTAGACCTATATGACTGAGAGTAGTGTTGAACGATTATTGAAATAATCAGGTCGGAAGTGACCGACCGGATTTTGAAAAATAGTTGGTACTCTCAATTCCGAATTTTTCAAAATCAATAGGAGTAAAAATTGAGTTTTCTAATTTGGCCTCCAAAATGTCCCTTCAACAACAGGGTAGTGGTGGTGGTGGCAGCCTCCTTGCAGTGCTGGGGATCCCGATTCCATTCCCCATGAAGGTCAGATTCAAACATAGAACTGCAGCACTACATGACAGCTAAGCCAATACACCTCTCCTCTCAACTGAAAGCAGTGAGCCAAAATTTTGGTGATTTTTGCTAAAAATGAGATTGGTGTTACCATGCGGCGGTTGATGGTCCTCCCGGGGCTGCGGTGTGCGGGGTCCCGAGATCGGGGCACGTCCCCTCGGCTTGTTGTTTGGCTGTCGGGGGCGCGGTTGCCTGGCCGGCGTGGTGCTGGTGGCGCACGGTGCCGCATGCGTACATCTGTGAGTGCAGCTACCGTGCACGAGCCCCCTTTTATTATGTTCTGTTGGGAGTTGGTTGTCTCCCTCTCTCCACCCCTGTTTGAAGGCTTTTGTTTAAAGGTCAGGCAGAGACTTGCAATCACTGCCAGTTATTGATTTCCCTCAGTATGCTAGCTAGTCTGCCTCTATTGGTCTCCTGCTTCTGTCAGCTTGTCTGCTATACCTTGCTATTGTCCGCCAGGTTTTTCCATCTGCCTCAGTTTGGCTTAGTATTGTTCGTGTTGGTTATTTACATCTGCCTTTTCAGTCGGTATTCTACCCTTTCCATCCAGGTCCCTTTTTTGGTCCCTAGTTAGAGTAGGGACCGCCGCCCAGTTGCCCGCTTGGGGTTAGCCAGGAGTGGAGGCAAGCAGGCAGGGACAGGGGTTGTGGGTGAGATCTAGGACACCCGGACTGGCATATCATGGGTAGTATACCGTAACAATTGGGATATTTCGATTTAGTAAAAATCAGCCTTCTTGTATCACCTGGCTGATTGCAACGAGGATCACAAATTG
Source organism: Eleutherodactylus coqui (assembly GCF_035609145.1). NCBI lineage: Eukaryota > Metazoa > Chordata > Amphibia > Anura > Eleutherodactylidae > Eleutherodactylus > Eleutherodactylus coqui. The sequence continues at coordinate 71,521,176 of NC_089843.1, read as the reverse complement.
AGAACATTCCCAATGATAAATGCCACATGTATGTAGCAAAAATGCCATTTACTACTGACATAACGCATTTTAATACTGAAAAGACCAAACAATAAGCTGATCAGACAATATACCATTTCTGGCATCCACAGTGATCAGCTGTAATTTATGTGGAAATTGGCAGCAAGTGTTCAATTTCTCTTCAACATGACTATATAATTGAAAACTGCTCTATACACTCCTACGGGTAGCTGTGTCTAGTACAGCAGCTCAACCCTATTCCCTTGAATGGGACTGAGCTACTCTTAGACCATGTGACTTGTGATGAACATGATATCACAGGTCTGAGAAGGGGCCATGGCATTTAAACAAGCATTGTGACTAGAGATGAGCGAGCCTACTCAGCCACGCCCCTTTTTCGCCCAAGTACCGCGATTTTCGAGTACTTCCGTACTCGGGCGAAAAGATTCGGGGGGCGCCGTGGGTGAGTGGGAGGTTGCAGCGGGTAGTGGGGGGGGGGGGGGAGAGAGAGGGCTCCCCCCTGTTCCCCGCTGCTACCCCCCGCGCCGCCACACCTCCCCCCGCCCCCCGGCGCCCCCCGAATCTTTTCACCCGAGTACTGAAGTACTCAAAAATCGCGGTGCTCGATCGAGTAATTACTCGAAACGAGTAGGTTCGCTCATCTCTAATTGTGACCTCTTCAATCATTTGATCAGCAGGGTCCCGAGCGGTGCACCTCAACCAATCTGAGGTTGATTACCTATCCTGAGGATAGGTTATAAATATCTTAGTCCTTGAGAAACTCTTAATTATACTTATCTTCTATGTTTCAAGACAAATGTTAAACACCTATGTTATATAGGAGAGCATTGTGATTGTTACAACCCCTATAACTTTATGTCTTCTGTTGAGTTTCCATGCTGATACATTATCGTGAGAGGCTTCAATATCTCTCAGTGGGAACATTATTAATAATGACAATACTGCAACAAAAAAAATTAGGCATTGCGTACAGTATTAAGCTAATAAACAATTTGAACAATAGGAATCAGGACCCTGCTCACAAGAACTTACAGTCTATGAGAAAATAGAGGTGGCAAGAGAAGTAGCAGTGCTTGTTCTGTACAACGGTCCAACTATCATTCATATAAATATGGTAGTATATATAAAGCAGCACAAACCAGTCACCAGTTGGTATCTGTGTATGTAAAAACAAGAAGTGCATTAGACTATATAGAAGAAAGATACTGCTGGATGACGAAATAAGGTTCTGAGGAAGAATGTAGGCCTCCCTAAAAAGATGTGCTTTTAGGGCAACTGTTGGCATTGGTAAGTAAACTGCTTGCCTGGGGTAGCGCATTCCAGAGAACTGGAGAAGCTTGGGAAAAGTCTTTGAGAAGGCAGTAGAAGATTCAGATTATGGAGGATGCTATGCTACTTTTACATAGGCACAATTCTTGACCCAATGAGCACAGATCAGCACACATGTCAACCAGTGCTCTTTTCTTGTTTTTTACATGAACTTATGACGACAAACAATCACTAATGCCTTGTTCCCACAGGAAGATGTATTACCGATTATCAATCATTTTTATGCTTACATAAACGAGCCGATTAGTTGAAAAACAAACATTTGCTTGCTCATCAGCTGATCGTTTGTTCCTTTATACAACCCAATTGTCAGGTGAACAAGCTTTCAAAGGTAGCTTGGGCCTGATAATTGTCCTATGTAAAAGAACCATTAGTCTGAGATTGTTAGAAAAACAGAGAGCACAGGTAGGGTGGTAGACAGAGATTAAGGCCTCATGTCCACGGGCGGATTTTTGCTGTGGAATCCATAGCGGGAATTCGGCTCTGGATTCCACAGCAATAACCCTCCTTAACATGGTATGGAAAAATAATTTTCATGTACACAAGCGGAAACCAATTACGGTAATTGGTTTCTGCTCTCGGATGAAAAATCGCAGTATGCTTAATTGTACTGTGGTTCCTGCACAGACGGCTTCCATTGAAGTCAATGGAAACCGTCCGACCCACAATTGACATTGTGGACGGGCCGTAGATCCCATGGGAAAAGTAGCAGATTTAAAAAAAAAAATCTGTACTGCTCATGTGCGCCGTCAAGCTGTGCGGACCATCTATGGTACAGGAAGAGAAAAAAGATGTCAGGTATGCCCGGACACCACTGCCTGCAGGGTCAGATTCCACTGTGGGTTCCCACATGTGGAATCCTAACTGCCCGTGGACATGAGGCCTAAGGAAGATATATATTATATGGCAGAGCAGCACTGTGAGGACCTTTATGGATGAGGGTAATATAGGGCATAGTTTACCAGTGCTGTTGTAGATTTTAGGGTTCTTAATATATGCCTCTTCATTTTAATATGCAAAAGTTATCAAAATGTGAATTTCTTCATTTTCATTAGCATAATGAATTTAAATCCTTTAGCAAATATAGTAGTTGAACACAAAGTTTAACAAAAATATCATTATTAGGCTAAATGACTACTGAGTTTAAAGGAAGACTCAATGCAAATTGCTCATAACTATCTCGTAAGTGAAACACAGTTATAAAATATTCAGTCAAAATTTAAATTTAAGAATCATTGGCAGATCTGGAAAATGAAATGAGCATATTATGTAAAATAAGAACGGAGAATGATTCCGAAATGTTCCACTTAATGCAGCAATGTTTGCATGACAAAACATCTTAATGCTCTCATCATCACTAAGTTTTTCTCAGCCCGATATTGTATTCAACAGATCATGTCATGTATTCTGACTGAGATTTTATATTCCTTAATATGCATTAAAATATGTTAAATGGGATTACTCTCTAAAGTTCTTTAGCTACCTAGACATTATACTTCATTTTTCATTTCATTCTTCTTGCATTAAAATGTGACAAATTGTAGTAGGAAAGCTGGAATTTCAGTTAAGATATTAAGTATTAATATGGACCACAACATATGAGCAACTAACATACCCTATCCTACCAAAAGGTTACCCGACACCTGAGCAAGAATTCCAAGTCTCTAAACTGCTGCGAGCAGGGCCCTCACCTCTATTGTTCAAGCTTTCCATCCATTTAATAATGTATGCGCCGACTCATTTTGTGTATATTTCTCCGATTTCCAAAGTGCCGCAGAATATGTTGGCACTATACAAATAAAGATTATTATTATAGTAGTATTTATTTACATGTGTTAATACTTAGTGGAGCCTCCTTTGGCCCTAATCACATCATATGTTTCCTACTAATGTCTACTACACTTCAGCTGACATTTCCCTCCATTCATCCTGCAAATATCTGCTGAGTTCTTTCAAAGAAGAAGGATACTGTTTATAATTCCTGATCTGATGCTCTAGTTTGTCCCAAGCATGTTAAAGGGGTTGTCTCACGGCAGCAAGTGGGGTTATACACTTCTGTATGGCCATATTAATGCACTTTGGAATATACATCGTGCATTAAATATGAGCCATACAGAAGTTATTCACTTACCTGCTCTGTTGCTGGCGTCCCCGTCTCCATGGCTCCGTCTAATTCTGCGGTCTTCTGCCTGGTGAACGGGGCCGCTCGTGCCGGAGAGCTGGTCACCGCGTCATCATCGTAGCTCCGCCCCGTCACGTGTGCCGATTCCAGCCAATCAGGAGGCTGGAATCGGCAGTGGACCGCACAGAGCCCATGGTGCACCATTGGCGAAGACCCGCGGTGCACCATGGGAGAAAACCGCGGTGCATCCCTGGGAAAGGACCGGCGGCCATCTTGGGGAGAATATTTTTATAACTTCATATTTCGTCAGATCGGTGAGTAGCAAGCGGTTTAAAAACCACTTTAAATTGCTATTTTATGCCAGGGGGGTGACAGGGGGGATGGGCTAATGTAAAATTTTGATGTTTGCCTCGGGACAATCCCTTTAAGTTCATTCAGGTCAGAACTCTGTACAGGCCAGTCCAATTGTGGAATATCCTTATCCTCCAACCAATATAAAACATCATTGGATTTGTGACAAGGTGTGTTGTCTTGTTGAAAGACTTGCTGACTATTCCCAGAGTATTGCCAAATTATCGGCAGCACATTACTGTCTAGAATGTCAAGGTACACTTCCATGGTCATGGTTCTTGACACTACAACCAATGGACTGAGACCATGCCACATAAAACATCCCCATACTATAACGGAGCCTTCACCATACTTAACTGTTGGCACAACACACTCAGCTAAAGAGTGTTTTCCAGATGTCCTCCACGCCTGGGGATTTGAAGATGATGAATTAGTGTGATTTGTTACTTCATAGAACATTCTTCCATTGCTTAACTGACCAATGACAATGCTCCTTGGACCACTGTAGACAGGCCAATGCATACTTTTTGAGAAAACTCACCAGATATTTGCAGGATGAATTAAAGGGGTTGTCCCGAGGCAGCAAGTGGGTCTATACACTTCTGCATGGCCATAATAATGCACTTTGTAATGTACATTGTGCATTAATTATGAGCCATACAGAAGTTATAAAAAGTTTTATACTTACCTGCTCCGTTGCTGGCGTCCTCGTCTCCATGGTGCCGACTAATTTTCGCCCTCCGATGGCCAAATTAGCCGCGCTTGCGCAGTCCGGGTCTGCTCCTCTTCTCTATGGGGCTCAGTGTAGCTCCGTGTAGCTCCGCCCCGTCACGTGCCGATTCCAGCCAATCAGGAGGCTGGAATCGGCAATGGACCGCACAGAAGCCCTGCGGTCCATGAAGACAGAGGATCCCGGCGGCCATCTTCAGCAGGTGAGTATGAAGACGCGGGACCGCCGGGATTCAGGTAAGCGCTGTGCGGGTGGGTTTTTTAACCCCTGCATCGGGGTTGTCTCGCGCCGAACGGGGGGGGGGTTTAAAAAAAAAAAAAACCCGTTTCGGCGCGGGACATCTCCTTTAAGGTAAATACCAGCTGAATTGTATCAGATGTTAGTAGAAAGTATGCCACAGAGAATATCCAATGTCATTAGGGGCAAAGGAGACCCCACTAGGATTTAACCTGTGTAAATAAACACTACTTTAGATTCTTGCTCAGGTGTCCAATTACTTTTGGTAGAATAGTCTACCTTTATAGAATGTGAGTCTGATTGATTAGTGCTGGTGATCAAATATTCACTAAAATAAGTCATTAGGAAAGAAATCATTTTACTGTTTTGAGCCAAAAAGTCAATGAATAGTTTATATTCATTGAAATTTAATGAAGAGCTACTCAAATATAATAAAAGAATCCATTGAGGATAAAAGATTGGGTCGTAAATTAAAACAAAATTAACATGTATTAAAAAGTTTTCAGCATATTTTAGTAACTACTACTTTTGTTACATAAGTCATATTAATTATTTATATACAGTATATATACATACTTGAGTGCCTTCCGCTAAATTGTTAACATTTCTTTTTAGCCACTTCTGGGAAAGCTGTTTAAATCCAATATAGTTGTCACTACACTTCTTAAAGAGGTCCTGAATGAGACATATAGCTGGGTGCAATGTGCTGCAGTACAACATTGGGGCTCTGGATGCAGGGGCATTAAACAAATGCATAGGTTTTAAATTTACTGAGTATGGGCTAAACTTAAAGAGAAAAATTGTGATGTACGGTTTAACCCCTTAATTACAGGCAAATTTTTTTTATATCTTTTCATTGTCACATGCCAAGAGGCTTCAATTTTTAATTATTTTGTTGACATAGCCATGTGGGGGCTTTTTATTGCAAGAAAAGTTGTATTTTTGATGATATTACTTTGGTGTAAATATAATGTATATTAGGAGTAGAGATGAGCGAGCACCAAAATGCTCGAGTGCTCGTTACTCGAGTCGAACTTTCAGTGATGCTCGAGAGTTCGTTTCGAGTAACGAACCCCATTGAAGTCAATGGGCGACTCGAGCATTTTTGTATATGACTGGTGCTCCGCTAAGGTTTTCATTTGTGAAAATCTTAGCAAATCACCAAAGTCATGTAAAAAACACAGAAATGGATAGGGCAAGCAAGGAGCAACATGTAGGGCTGCATTTCGGGCTCCGAGGTCTCACTATTAAGCCACAATAGTGGCAAGAGTGAGACCCCCCCCCCCCCCCCACTGTCAGCATAACGATCGTTCTCCTCTGCCACAGCTGTAACAGCTGTGGCAGAGAAGAACGATGTTAGCCCATTGAATTCAATGGAGCCGGCAATACAGCAATCCTAAAATGTGTAAAAATAAAAAAAAATGCATACTCACCTTTCCGCTGCAGCCGGAGTTCAGCCGCATCTGGCCGGCAGTTCTCCTGAACTGCTTTCTGTAGTATTCAGCAGGTGGGGATTTAAAATCCCCGCCTGCTGAATGAGCTGCCTCTGATTGGTCACAGCCTCACCAATCAGAGGCAGCTCTCACTCACCCATTCATGAATTCATGAATGGGTGAGTGAGTGCTGCCTCTGATTGGCTCAGCGCAGGGACCAATCAGGGGCAGCTCTAATACTCGAACGAGCATCAAGCTCAGACTAGTATGCTCGCTCATCTCTAATTAGGAGGTTTTTTGTGGGGGGGTTGGAAATAAATTCAGAAATTCAGCCATTGCTTTTTGGATTTTCTTTTTATGATGTTCACCATGCGGCTCAGGCTGTCCTCACATCGGCTTAAAAATCGAACTATTTTCTCGAGATGCGATAGTACTACAAGTCACATGTATATGAAGCCCGTGGTTTCCAATGGGTTCCTTTACATTAGCGATGTTTTGTAGACTGCTACATTGCGAGAAAAAAAAATCATTGCATGCTGAATATTGTCATGATTTGCAATGTTTTGTAGCCCATGTTTCCTAATGGAGCTTTCCTTTGTGTTGCATCACAATACACGGAAGCTCACGTGGCATTCTGGAATCACTACCATGGAACCAGTTACTTAGGGTTGGACGCATTGTTCAGGATGACAAGATCGACAACAAATTGGAGGACATGTGTAAAAATTCATTAACGGAGGCTGTTTTTTTTTCTGCAGCTAGGGCTTATTTTAGGGCTTTGACAGTGGGATTTCCTACTGTAAAAGTTGCATTGCATCGCACAAAAATTGCATTTTCATGCAATGCAACAGAGAGGCAGGCTCCATAGGGAAACATGGGCTACAAAACATCACAAGTCGCGGGCATATCGCAAAACCCGCAAGGTTTTATGACGCGCAATGTTGCATGCTACAAAGCATCACAAATGTGAAGGAACCCATAAGAAAGCATGGGCTTCACATACATGTGATTTGTAGAATTATCGCAACGTGAGAAAATAGTACGACTTTATCACCCATGTGAAAGAGGTGTTAGCCACAGCATCTAAGTGTCTAAACAGCTGGGATCTGAGGTTTCTTTAGTCCCAGCCAATACAGCAGTAATGAATTTGAGTGGAACAGGTTACCACGGGAGGTGGTGAATTTTCCTTCAATGAAAATGTTCAAACAAAGGCTGGACAAATATCTGTCTGGGATGATTTAGTGAATCCTGCATTGAGCAGGGGGTTGGACCCGATGAGCCTGTGGGTCCCTTCCAACTCTACCATTCTAGGATTCTATGACAGCAGAAACCCAGCTGTCATCAGACAGCTGAGCTCCTTTTAGTGTGACATAGCATTGACGAAGCAGCATAAATGAAGACTAGCTAGGGATCATGGTACCATAATTACAGCAACAAAAAACTAAAATGTTTGAAGAACTTTTTTGCTATTTTAACAAATTTCCAGATTATTTAAGAAAATACTGGGATGTAAAGCCCCTTTAAAAATCCCACTGATTTCAAACAGACAACTAGTCAACACAACTCAGACATCTAAAGAACTCTGACCTAAAAGCCAAGAAGGCACGACGCTCTGGAGAGTGCGGAAAGCTCTTGCAATTTCTAGCAGGTTGAGGTCTCAATGACATGTCAGAATATGTATAAAAGTGAACTTTCACTCAAAAAAAGAAATCAAAGCTTGAACTTCAAAGTCATTGGAGTAAAATTAAGGTTCTCCAGATAACTGTCAGTTCTTTGAGTGAGAAAATTCTAGTGGTAAAATTTATGACATAGTATTACATGCATAAATCAAGGATTTAGGAACAATGATGAAAAGTTTGAACTAGCTGTCCACAACTTTTTCATTTCAATAGTTTGCATTATGTTTTCTTACACACACAATTAGTTTGCATAATGGATCTTTACACCTTAAAGCCGCAGTCAGATGAGCGATTTTTTTGCACACCTATGTGGGCCAAAAAATCGTGTCTATTAGATCCATTGGTTTCCTATGAAGTGTTCACATATCCGTTTTTTAGAGGCACAATATACTCACACCTGCAAAAGATAGGACATGCGTGTCTATAATGTGCGCCGGTAAGGTCCATGCTGCGTGTAAAGACATTACGTGCTGTTACAGAGGTGACAGGGAATGAGGAGACACCTGGAGGGTTCCATTGATCCCTGTGGGGAGTCCCCTCATCACTGAACACTATGACAGCACTGTCACAGTGTTTAGTGATGAGGGGTCTGCAGCAGGGACGAAATAATCTCCTGCCACAGCTGTCACAGAGGACCGCAATGCAATCCCATTGCTTTTAATGGGGCTAGCACTGCTGCTGCCCTATTTAAAGCAATGGTATAAAGGCAAACCCTGCAGCAATGATTTTCGGGGGGTGGCTTGAAAAGCCCTACCTTGAAAATCATACCTAGCTGTTAAAAAAATAACTCACCTAAAAGCTCTGTCTGGCTCTTCCCCCAGTCCTCCTCAGTCTCTATCTGTATTCTAGTGGCTGGGAATCAAAAAATCCCCGCCTCTAGAAAGTGCTGCCTCTGATTGGCTGAGCACTGTGACCAATTAGAGGCAACGCTCAGCTGTCATTTAATGAATGGGTGAGTGCTGCCTCTGATTGGTCACAGTGCTCAGCCAACCAGAGGCAGCACTTTCTTGAGGCGGGGATTTTTCAATCCCCAGCCACTAGAATACAGATAAAGACTGTCGGGGATGGGGGAAAAAGCTGGATAGCACTTCTAGGTAAGTTACATTTTTTTTTCTTAACAGCTAGGGATGATTTTCGGGGTAGGGCTTATATTTCAAGCCATCCCCCAAAAATCATCACTGCAGGGATTGCCTTCATCCCATTGCTTTCAATGGAGCGGCCTCAGCGCCTGCCCCATTGAAAGCAATGGGATAGCATCGCAGTCCTCTGCCACAGCTCTGCCACAGTGCTGTTAGAGTGTTCAGTAATGAGGGGATCTTCGCATATGAAACTTTGCCCGTTCATGCGTTTTTAGCAGCACTTTTTTTCTGTGCCGATATTTGCGCAAAAAAGAACGATCGTCTGACCGAGCCCTAAAGGGATCTTCCAAATTCCCCCAAAAGTGGGCTAAAGGCAGCAGTAATGTTAAAATAACAAATAAACATACTCGCCTAGTATACACTGTGCTATTCCAACATCATTTTTCTGCAAGTGTTTGCTAGTGGTCCTGCAGTGACGATGTGTCATATGTGTTGTTTCTTTTTGCCTTTTGGCCAAATAGAGATGCCTATGGAAAGATGTTACAAAAAGCATAATTACCAGAGCATGCTGTGATTTGCAAAAAATATCATGTGCGGAAAAAAAAAAAAACACAGTAAGGGCTGTTTTACATGGGTGTATTTGCATGCATAAAATTTATGTGCACTCTAGGTAAACAATAGAACCCATTGATTTCAATGGGTTCGTTCTTACTTCATGATTGTGTGAAGGGGGCTTAAGGGCTTATTTACATGGCATAAATATGCAGTATATTATGCGCCTATTTTTTACACACATATTACCCAATGGATTCAATCCATAGATTTTTATTGGTTTAGTTACATGTCCATATTTGTATTTACATGTATTTGAGGCATGTAAAAAAAAAATCAGAATTTTTTATTGCCCAATAAAATCTCAGGCTTGCAATACACAGGAAAAATACGTATTTTAGTCGCGTATATATGCTGCGCATTTACAGAACTGAAATACACATATGACCATAAATAAGCACTAAGGGCAACAACACATTGGCGTATGCATAACTACGTTCTCCGCTACGGAGCGTAGTTGCACACAAAAAGTTTTTTTTTTGGGCCATTTGAAGTTTGAAAAAAACTGCGTGAAGATAAGTCCAATGGTTTTGTTTTGTTCCATTTTGCGACCGTGATTGTCATGGCCACATAACGAGGCTAAATCACGCTCATGTGAAGAAGCCCTAAAAGTGAAAAAAACATCACTACAAATAACACAATGAGGGACATTTATTAAGTAATCTACGCCAGAATTGTGTCATTGAAAGGTTGCATATTTTTGCGCAAGCCCTGCTTGCACAAAAAAATACTGTGACTTTTCTCCATCCTGCACCAGCCCCACCACTTTTTTAAAAAGTGGGTGGGGACTTTTGGGAGGGGGGTGGTCACCAGACCAACAGATTTATGTATAATGATGCCAGAAATGTATGCCTGCTCAAGACGAGGCGTACATTTCAGTTAAGGCGCATGGAGGAGCTGGAATGTGCTGAATGCATGAGTGGGCCTCTTCATGTACCAAGTGCTGGGGGAAATTCTACTAATCATGAAGTTACAGGCCTAATAAATTTCCCCCAATGTTTGTAAGGTGTTTCATATTTTATTATTGACCTTCAGCAAACATCAGGATGCAGCTTTTTTTGCCTTAGAAAAATCTATTGCACTAAAACACCAAAGAAAAATTGCATCTTGGGAAAAAAAGACTATGTGTGAATCCAGCTTAAAAAATAGTTTTATTTTACAATGAAAGTCTATTATGTTGCAACTGTATTGGCATAAAGTAGAGTACATGGAAGGTGAAAGAAAAAACACTACTGTGTACCCCAGATAGGGTAGTAGAGCCAAAGTATGATATAGAAAATCACACATTTAACATCTGAACAAACATTGTTAGGCTGGGTTCACATTGCATTTTTGGACTATGTTTAAAGTATACATTGGGAAAAGTTCTCAATATATATATTAAACAGAACTTGTAATAGATGTGTAGTGGCCCAGCAGGTCCTACAGAATACTCACAGCAACACCTGTCCTGTCACACCTGTCTATGTGCCATCCTTGGACATAGAAGGTGCCGTCCGTAGGAGAGACCCTGTTTCTCCCCTAAGCCTAGAGCTTAGTCCTGGGGTCAGCTGATGTCCTATTGGCTGACAGTCAGCTTCAAATCCAGTGGTGCAGAGTACAAAGGTGGGAAAACAGCAACACAAGTCCCAATGCAGAGTGGGAGGAGTAAAGAAAGTGTGGGAAGGAGAAGAGAAGGTAAAAGGAGGAGGCGGTGAGCAGTTAGAGGAGGTGTTGTAGTCAGGTGTTGGAGGAGAGAGGTCGTGTTGGAGAAAGAGGAGGTACTTGTGCAAGAGAAAAAGCAGTATCAACACGTTCTTCCCAAGGTTGAGCGAAGTCTCATTTCACTCCCTTTGGGATCTCTAGCAGAGAGGAGGAAGATCTTTCTGAGGTCAGTCTTTCACTAAAACAGTAAGTCTAAAACTACCCGGTGAAATCAAAGCCAGGATTAGTCTATTGACCACCTTACTCTCTGCTTCATCTACACTTTATTAAACCTTAATCATCCCTTCAGATAGAGCAACTAGTGGGGAAATTGTCTTACAAATCAGTTTCAAAGAAAGGAAAGGAGGTAGTGTTGAAGTCAGCTCTTATTCAAGTCAATATTGCTTTATTCTTCATTGTGTTCAATTCACTGCATACTACTGTATTTATTTTTACCATTAACAAGTACCATTTTTGGAGATTGTATATTCACCCTTGCAAATATCAGCTTGGTATATCTGAGTACTCCCAGACTGCTACCACAAGCTACCGGACTCCTCTCAATTATTTTATCGGCATTCCATCCTAAGGCCTTAGTCAGACGGGCGTTTTTTCGCGCGATTTGCGCATGCGCATGCTTCCGACGATTTTTTAAAACCATTGCTTTGCAATGGTATCGGACACATGAGCGCTTTTTATGCGCTCGTCCGATAAATTATAGAACAGAAATCGCAGATCGCACCTATCTGCGATTCCTGTTCTCTTCTCTATATGTGCTCAATGGGGCCGGCGGCAGCAGCGCCGACCCCATTGAGAACATATAGAAGACAAATCATTCTTCTCTGCCACAGCTGTAACAGCTGTGGCAGAGAAGAACGATGTTTGCCCATTGAATTCAATGGAGCTGGCAATACAGCCGGCTCCATTGAAAGCAATGGGCTGCCGGCGAGCGCAGGATGAATTGTCGGGAAGGGCTTAAATATATAAGCCCTTCCCTGCAATTCATCCAGAAAAGTGTAAAAATAAAAAATATATATATACTCACCTTGTCCCGGCAGACAGAGTTCAGAGCGGCCGGCCTGCAGTGGGTGTGAAGGGGGTGTGAGTTGAATTCAATGCGCTGGACAGCTCCAGCCTGTTTCTAATGAAACGCGGCTAGGAGCAGATTTTTCGGGCAATTTTTTTCGGCCCCGGTCACGTGATTTGCGAATGCGCATCCGTCATGCGATCCGCAAATCGCGCGAAAAAACGCCCATGTGACTAAGGCCTTAGGGTCCAGATTGGAGTATTGGCGTCATGTGTGACAAAACAGGTGTTCCTGTTAAGCATACCATGGTATGTTCCTTGGGTCACTGTGCAACCCCCGAGCAGAGCACTCTTAGTGCCACTGTCTGGAGAGACCATAGAGCCACCCGTGACAACCCTTCTGTAAACCTCATGCTCTCCTTACTTTGGCGTTCTTGGCTCGGCCGCTGCAGATGCTTAACAGTAGTGCCAGCCAGAATTATAGAAGATCTGTTTAATGGATTTATTGTAAGTTTTGTCATGACAAATCTGTTAAATGGATGTAAGCATACGCTTTGAGTGATGAGTGCCACTGTTAGTCATCCCTTCAAAGGATCTGCCATTCATAGGCTATATTGATGTCCATTTAATGGCTCCATTATGAAGAGCTATAGAATAACACATTAAGTATCCATTATACAGTGGCATCTGTCAGCAATTTAACTGAAATGTTTTCTTACAGGATCCTGTTAGATGGGATAGCGTAGTCTGCTAAAATATTCCATCCTGTTTTTTTAACACTATACGGGTTTATAGTGGTCAGATGGAGGCCAAGCGGACACTCTTTCTGCCCCTGTGTGATAATGGATCCCTATGGGTACATTTAGCGTTTACATTGGGAGCTTTCCCAACGTACATGCTACACATGCAGGGAAAATACTGTGAACCCAGTCTTAAAGGGCTTATACCAAGATTGAATTTTATCACCTATCCACAGGATAGGTGATAAAAGTCTGATCAATGTGGTCTCAGCACGATAGAACCCAATTGTTCTCTATGGATGCATATGAAAATGCTATACATACAAAATCACATTGTGTAGGTGTACTGTTTTATACAAATATTGCTAGGAAACAAAACAAGGAAAGTACGAAAAAAGAAGAAACCAGGAATCCAGTGCACAGGCATACGCGATCACAATCGCGGTGATCGCAGCTCCACACACCGGTTTTACTATCAACCGTGTGAGCCTGCCCTTACATTTCTATTAAATATTGGCGATTCCTTAACACAACATATTTCTTTCAACGGTCCTGATAATGTAATATTTATGCTGGCTTATATATAAAAAAATACGTCTATCCTATCATTTCCAAAAATATGGCAGAAACAATCATCTTTTTGGTATTTTCATAATAAAGATAAATGTATCGGTTTCATAATTTTGCAGTAAATGTTCTATTTCCACTTTGTATTCAACATGTTTTCCGTATAATAGGCAAACAATAAATAAAAAGAAATATAATTGGGTAATGTATGCAATATAAATGATCATAAAACATCAAAATCCAATTAAAGGTAAGATCTTGCATACTGTTGTTACCTCTCATATTTATTTTTTGTGTGTGTGTGTTTTCCCCGTACAAATATTTTATCAGTAATTAGCAGCAAGCACAGAAACTTTCAGGATAAATTTGCAGCCACAGTGAGATATCACTCAGCTCATACAGACAGAAAGTGAAGTTTTGCTAGAATAACATTATTCACATACAGGAGATTTTTTTTATTATTATTTCTGGCTACTTGTTACATAGACCATGCTGTGGCTGCTGTCTACTTCCTCTCTGGGGTTTCATTCCTCTTTCAAAAAGTGGCAGCTTCTCATGCCCTTGATTGTGTTGCAGTTCATGACATCTTTTCACAGAAAAAGACATGATCCCTTCAGAGAACTCACAGAGTTTCAGACTTTGTGAACTTAAATGTATTTTAAAAGAAAAAAAAAATATTAATATTAATTTTGATGATTTTATAACACTTTATAGTTCAGCAGAATCAGAAAAGTGTGACATTTCTCTTGAACTTTAATACTAAAAGTCAAACTTTAATTGAGCAGATTTACTGTAGACTTAAAAAGATCTCATCATTTTAGAATGAGCCGCTTAATAATAGTATTAACATTTTTTTAGCTGTTAAATCATATCGTTCTTGTAATGGCAATTTTTTTTCTTGATAGTAAGTAGTTTAGTAGAGTAGTGTAAGGGATCGCTTGAAGGGTTAAATGATTGCTATGATAATGCATTGTGAATCACACCAAAGATTGCATCAAATTACACTAATATGGAAATGAGAATGCTCTATGACAGTGTTCCCCAACTCCAGTCCTCAGGGACCACCAACAGGTCATGTTTTCAGGCTTTCCTCAGTATTGCACAGGTGATGTAATTATTGTCGGTGCCTTAGACATTGCCACAGGTGTTCTTACTATAGGATATCCTGAAAACATGGCCTGTTGGGGTCCCTGAGGACTGGAGTTGGGGACCCCTGCTCTATGAGAAGATTCAAGAGAGGTGATGTCAGCACTATATGAGGCATGAAAGCTGTGTCACAGTCAGGATTGCTAGCAGGACTGTTGACCAGGTGGAGGTGTTGCTAGAAATGAAGCAACAAGCTGCAATGATTTGTAGGGAGTGCAGTGGCTGTTGCAAGGAGAAAGGCTGCTGTTGGGGAGATGTGAGTCTACTGGGAGCCAAAGGACAGCAGAGCCAGGTTTGACTGCTGGTTTCATTGTTTGAGAAGCAGCTGAGATCCCAGACAGTGAACTTCCAGGAGTAATGAGAGAATGCAGGGCCATACTGAAAGACAACTGGGCAGGGACCAGGTGAGGACGTCTAAAAGTAATTTCACATTGGGTCGTAAGTGAGGCTTACCTCATTAAAAGTCAAATGGTGTAAACACCACAAAGAGACTTAAAGGGGTTGTCCCGCGGCAGCAAGTGGGTCTATACACTTCTGTATGGCCATAATAATGCACTTTGTAATATACATTGTGCATTAATTATGAGCCATACAGAAGTTATAAAAAGTTTTATACTTACCTGCTCCGTTGCTGGCGTCCTCGTCTCCATGGTGCCGACTAATTTTCGCCCTCCGATGGTCAAATTAGCCGCGCTTGCGCAGTCCAGGTCTTCTCCTGTTCTCTATGGGGCTCCGTGTAGCTCCGTGTAGCTCCGCCCCGTCACGTGCCGATTCCAGCCAATCAGGAGGCTGGAATCGGCAATGGACCGCACAGAAGAGCTGCGGTCCACGGAGGAAGAGGTTCCCGGCGGCCATCTTTACCGGTAAGTATAGAAGTCACCGGAGCGCGGGGATTAAGGTAAGCGCTCCGGTAAGCTTTCTTTAGGTCCCTGCATCGGGGGTTGTCTCGCGCCGAACGGGGGGGGGGGGGGGGTTGAAAAAAAAAAAAACCCGTTTCGGCGCGGGACAACCCCTTTAATAGTTAGACAGCAGACCTGTCATGAGTGTAATGGGGACTAAAGGATTATTAATAGAGATGAGCGAACGTACTCGTCCGAGCTTGATACTCGTTCGAGTATTAGCGGGTTCGAGATGCTCGTTATTCGAAACGAGCACCATGCGGTGTATGAGTTACTTTCACTTTCATCTCTGAGACGTTAGCGCGCTTTTCTGGCCAATTGAAAGACAGGGAGGGCATTACAACTTCCCCCTGCGACGTTCAAGCCCTATACCACCCCCCTGCAGTGAGTGGCTGGCGAGATCAGGTGTCACCCGAGTATATAAATCGGCCACTCCCGCGGCTCGCCACAGATGCGTTCTGACAGAGATCAGGGAAAGTGCTGTCTTGCTGGAGTTGCTATAGGGAGAGTGTTGAGGCTTTTAGAGAATTTTAGGCTTCAAGAACCCCAACGGTCCTTCTTAGGGCCACATCTAACCGTGTGCAGTAGTGTGGAGGCTGCTTTTTGCAGTGTTGCACTTTTTTTTTTTTTGTATATCGGCCGTGCAGAGCATTGCGCCCTGCAGTAATTATACATAGTCCAGGGCCAGTAGTGGTGGTGAGGCAAGGACAGAAGACATAGTTATTGAATATAGGCAGTGGGCCTTTCCAAAAACATTTGGGAAAAAAAATCTATTTGGGCTGCCTGTGACCGTCCTCAGTGTACTGGGTCTGTGCTGGGGGTAGTTGTCCTAATTCATACGCAGCCAGCTAAGTGTTATAGCAGGCTTGCGCAAAATTATTTCCTGGCTCTATGTTGGCTGTTACATCACCGCTGTATTCCAGTCCACAGTGCAACAGTCTGCAGTTATTTTACATACTCCAGGGCCAGTAGTGGTGATGCAGAGAGAGAAGACATATACAGTGTATATAGGCAGTGGGCCTTTCCAAAAACATTTGGGAAAAAAAATCTATTTGGGCTGCCTGTGATCGTCCTCAGTGTACTGGGTCTGTGCTGGGGGTAGTTGTCCTAATTCATACGCAGCCAGCTAAGTGTTACAGCAGGCTTGCGCAAAATTATTTCCTGGCTCTGTGTTGGCTGTTACATCACCGCTGTATTCCAGTCCACAGTGCAACAGTCTGCAGTTATTTTACATACTCCAGGGCTAGTAGTGGTGACGCAGAGAGAGAAGACATATACAGTGTATATAGGCAGTGGGCCTTTCCAAAAACATTAGGGAAAAAAAAATCTATTTGGGCTGCCTGTGACCGTCCTCAGTGTACTGGGTCTGTGCTGGGGGTAGTTGTCCTAATTCATACGCAGCCAGCTAAGTGTTACAGCAGGCTTGCGCAAAATTATTTCCTGGCTCTGCTGTGCGTTCCGTAAGCGAAGTCAGCCTCCAACCACAGGCCAATAAGCGGCACATTTAATTAAAGTGTTCTGTTTCTGCACTACTGGTAATACACCATGCTGAGGGGTAGGGGTAGGCCTAGAGGACGTGGACGCGGGCGAGGACGCGGAGGCCCAAGTCAGGGTGTGGGCACAGGCCGAGCTCCTGATCCAGGTGTATCGCAGCCGACTGCTGCGGGATTAGGAGAGAGGCACGTTTCTGGCGGCCCCACATTCATCTCACAATTAATGGTTCCACGCGGTAGACCTTTATTAGAAAATGAGCAGTGTGAGCAGGTCCTGTCGTGGATGGCAGAAAGTGCATCCAGCAATCTATCGAACACCCAGAGTTCTGCGCCGTCCACTGCTGCAACTCTGAATCCTCTGGCTGCTGCTCCTCCTTCCTCCCAGCCTCCTCACTCCATTACAATGACACATTCTGAGGAGCAGGCAGACTCCCAGGAACTGTTCTCGGGCCCCTGCCCAGAATGGGCAGCAAGGGTTCCAAATCCTCTCCCACTGGAGGAGTTTGTCATGACCGATGCCCAATCTTTTGAAAGTTCCCGGGGTCCAGGGGATGAGGCTGGGGACTTGCGGCAACTGTCTCAAAAGCTTTCAGTGGGTGAGGAGGACGATGACGATGAGACACAGTTGTCTATCAGTGAGGTAGTAGTAAGGGCAGTAAGTCCGAGGGAGGAGCGCACAGAGGATTCGGAGGAAGAGCAGCAGGACGATGAGGTGACTGACCCCACCTGGTTTGCTACGCCTACTGAGGACAGGTCTTCAGAGGGGGAGGCAAGGGCAGCAGCAGGGCAGGTTGCAAGAGGCAGTGCGGTGTCCAGGGGTAGAGGCAGGGCCAGACCGAATAATCCACCAACTGTTTCCCAAAGCGCCCCCTCGCGCCATGCCACCCTGCAGAGGCCGAGGTGCTCAAAGGTCTGGCAGTTTTTCACTGAGAGTGCAGACGACCGACGAACAGTGGTGTGCAACCTGTGTCGCGCCAAGATCAGCCGGGGAGCCACCACCACCAGCCTCACCAGCACCAGCATGCGCAGACATATGATGGCCAAGCACCCCACAAGGTGGGACGAAGGCCATTCACTGCCTCCAGTTTGCACCGCTGCCTCTCCCCCTGTGGCCCAACCTGCCACTGAGATCCAACCCCTTTCTCAGGACACAGGCACTACCGTCTCCTGGCCTGCACCCACACCCTCACCTCCGCTGTCCTCGGCCCCATCCACCAATGTCTCTCAGCGCACCGTCCAGCTGTCGCTAGCGCAAGTGTTGGAGCGCAAGCGCAAGTACGCCGCCACGCACCCGCACGCTCAAGCGTTAAACGTGCACATAGCCAAATTTATCAGCCTGGAGATGCTGCCATATAGGGTTGTGGAAACGGAGGCTTTCAAAAGCATGATGGCGGCGGCGGCCCCGCGCTACTCAGTTCCCAGTCGCCACTACTTTTCCCGATGTGCCGTCCCAGCCCTGCACGACCACGTCTCCCGCAACATTGTACGCGCCCTCACCAACGCGGTTACTGCCAAGGTCCACCTAACAACAGACACGTGGACAAGCACAGGCAGGCAGGGCCACTATATCTCCCTGACGGCACATTGGGTGAATTTAGTGGAGGCTGGGACAGAGTCAGAGCCTGGGACCGCTCACGTCCTACCCACCCCCAGAATTGCGGGCCCCAGCTCGGTGGTGGTATCTGCGGCAGTGTATGCTTCCTCCACTAAACCACCCTCCTCCTCCTCCGCAACCTCTGTCTCGCAATCAAGATGTGTCAGCAGCAGCACGTCGGCAGCAGTCGGTGTCGCGCGGCGTGGCAAAACAGAGGTGTGCAAGCGTCAGCAGGCCGTGCTGAAACTACTCAGCTTAGGAGATAAGAGGCACACGGCCCACGAACTGCTGCAGGGTCTGACAGAGCAGACCGACTGCTGGCTTGCACCGCTGAGCCTTCAACCGGGCATGGTCATGTGTGACAACGGCCGTAACCTGGTGGCGGCTCTGCAGCTCGGCAGCCTCACGCACGTGCCATGCCTGGCCCACGTCTTTAATTTGGTGGTTCAGCGCTTTCTGAAAAGCTACCCACGCTTGTCAGACCTGCTCGGAAAGGTACGCCGGCTCTGCGCACATTTCCGCAAGTCCCACACGGACGCTGCCACCCTGCGCACCCTGCAACATCGGTTTCATTTGCCAGTGCACGGACTGCTGTGTGACGTGCCCACATGGTGGAACTCTATGCTCCACATGTTGGCCAGGCTCTATGAGCAGCGTAGAGCTATAGTGGAATACCAACTCCAACATGGGCGGCGCAGTGGGAGTCAGCCTCCTCAATTATTTTCAGAAGAGTGGGCCTGGTAGGCAGACATCTGTCAGGTCCTTGGAAACTTTGAGGAGTCTATCAACCCAGATGGTGAGCGGCGATGCTGCAATCATTAGCGTCACCATTCCTCTGCTTTGACTCTTGAGAAGTTCCCTGCAAAGCATAAAGGCAGACGCTTTGTGCTCGGAAACAGAGGCGGGGGAAGACAGTATGTCGCTGGATAGTCAGAGCACCCTCCTGTCTATATCTCAGCGCGGTAAGGAGGAGGAGCATGAGGAGGATGAGGAGGAGGGGGAAGAGACAGCTTGGCCCACTGCTGAGGGTACCCATGCTGCTTGCCTGTCATCCTTTCAGCGTGTATGGCCTGAGGAGGAGGATCCTGAAAGTGATCTTCCTAGTGAGGACAGCCATGTGTTGCGTACAGGTACCCTGGCACACATGGCTGACTTCATGTTAGGATGCCTTTCTCGTGACCCTCGCGTTACACGCATTCTGGCCACTACGGATTACTGGGTGTACACACTGCTCGACCCACGGTATAAGGAGAGCCTTTCCACTCTCATTCCCGAAGAGGAAAGCGGTTCGAGAGTGATGCTATACCACAGGACCCTGGCGGACAAACTGATGGTAAAATTCCCATCCGACAGCGCTAGTGGCCGAAGGCGCAGTTCCGTGGGCCAGGTAGCAGGGGAGGCGCAAAGATCAGGCAGCATGTACAGCACAGGCAGGGGAACACTCTCTAAGGCCTTTGACAGCTTTCTGGCTCCCCAGCAAGACTGTGTCACCGCTCCCCAGTCAAGGCTGAGTCGGCGGGAGTACTGTAAAAGGATGGTGAGGGAGTACGTAGCCGATCGCACGACCGTCCTCTGCCCCCTACAACTACTGGGTGTCGAAGCTTGACACGTGGCCTGAACTCGCGCTGTATGCCCTGGAGGTGCTTGCTTGTCCTGCGGCTAGCGTCTTGTCAGAGAGGGTGTTTAGTGCGGCTGGGGAAATCATCACAGATAAGCGTACCCGCCTGTCAACCGACAGTGCCGACAGGCTTACACTCATCAAGATGAACAAAGCCTGGATTTTCCCAGACTTCTGTTCTCCACCAGCGGACAGCAGCGATACCTAAGCAATACGTAGGCTGCACCCGCGGATGGAAGCTACGTTCTCTCTCACCATCCAAAACGGGGACATTTCTGCTTCATCAATCTGTGTCTAATATTCCTCCTCCTCCTCCTGCTCCTCCTCCTGAAACCTGACGTAATCACGCCGAACGGGCAATTTTTCTTAGGCCCACAAGGCTCAGTCATATAATTTTTGTAAACAATTTTTATACGTTTCAATGCTCATTAAAGCGTTGAAACTTTCACCTGAACCAATTTTTATTTTAACTGGGCTGCCTCCAGGCCTAGTTACAAATTAAGCCACATTAACCAAAGCGATTAATGGGTTTCACCTGCCCTCTTGGTTGGGCATGGGCAATTTTTCTGATGTACATTAGTACTGTTGGTACACCAATTTTTGGGGCCCTCGCCTACAGTGTAATCCAATTAATTTTTTGCCCACCTGCATTAAAGCTGACGTTACATCAGCTGTGTTGGGCACTGCAATGGGATATATTTATGTACCGGCGGTGGGTTCCAGGGAGCCACCCATGCTGTGGGTCCACACGGAGTTGTAACTGCATGTGTCTACTTCTAAAGAACCCCAGTCTGACTGGGGCATGCAGTGTGGGCCGAAGCCCACCTGCATTAAACATGACATTACCTCAGCTGTGCTGGGCAATGCAATGGGATTTATTTACGTACTGCCGGTGGCTTCCTGGGACCCTCTCATGCTGTCGGTCCACACGGACTTCACAATAGGGAGTTGTACCTGCCTGTGTCTACTTCTAAAGAACCCCAGTCTGACTGGGGCATGCAGTGTGGGCCGAAGCCCACCTGCATTAAACATGACATTACCTCAGCTGTGCTGGGCAATGCAATGGGATATATGTATGTACCGCCGGTGGCTTCCTGGCACCCACCCATGCTGTCGGTCCACACGGAGTTGTAACTGCATGTGTCTACTTCTAAAGAACCCCAGTCTGACTGGGGCATGCAGTGTGGGCCGAAGCCCACCTGCATTTAATCGGATGTTACCTCAGCTGTGATGGGCACTGCAATGGGATACATTTATGTACAGCCGGTGGGTTCCAGGGAGCCACCCATGCTGTGGGTGCACACTGAATTCCCATTGCGGAGTTGTACCTGCCTGTGACTATTTATAAAAAACCGCGGTCTGACTGGGGCATGCAGACACCTTGACAGAATGAATAGTGTGTGGCACATAGGTTCGCCATTGCTATGCCCACGTGTGCAGCTCCTGATGGAGGTGGCACAGGATTGGATTTCTGATTGCTTCTGTACAGCATTGTGGGCTATCGCCCCGCCCCTTTTAAAGAGGGTCGCTGCCTAGCCGTGCCAACCCTCTGCAGTGTGTGCCTGTGGTTCCTCCTCATGGCAGACGCACTTATAAATAGACATGTGGGTGGTGTGGCATGAGTGCAGCTGAAGGCTGCGCAGGGACACTTTGGTGTGCGCTGTGGACACTGCGTCGTGCGGGGGGGGGGGGGTGTTGGGTAGCATGTAACCCAGGAGAAGTGGCAGCGGAGTGTCATGCAGGCAGTGATTGTGCTTTGTTGGAGGTAGTGTGGTGCTTAGCTAAGGTATGCCATGCTAATGAGGGCTTTTCAGAAGTAAAAGTTGTTGGGAGGGGGGGGCCCACTCTTGCCGCTATTGTGGCTTAATAGTGGGACCTGGGAACTTGAGATGCAGCCCAACATGTAGCCCCTCGCCTGCCCTATCCGTTGCTGTGTCGTTCCCATCACTTTCTTGAATTGCCCAGATTTTCACAAATGAAAACCTTAGCGAGCATCGGCGATATACAAAAATGCTCGGGTCACCCATTGACTTCAATGGGGTTCGTTACTCAAAACGAACCCTCGAGCGTCGCGATAATTTCGTCCCGAGTAACGAGCACCCGAGCATTTCTAGGACTGAAAAGGCTATGTGCAAACTATTATTAGGATGTTCTCCAGAAAAGAGACTGAATATTTAGACATAGCATTAGTAGAATTTATGCATATCACTTTTGAATCCCACAAGGTACAGAGGGGCTTTTCTATATCAATGGACTATGTGCATCAATCTGCGCTTTGTTGTTCCATTGACCTGTGTCAAAGAATTTCAGTTACCTCATTAATGCTTTGTGTGGCCAGAATAGTGATTATTCCATATGAAGTGGGAAATAGTATTCTTCCTTATTGTGCATATAGCAATGTTCATATCAGTTAGCTAGCTATAGTTAGTAGTAAGGAATAGTACTGTAGTAATTGCTTTGCATCATATAACTTTTTGTTTACCATTTGTTCTACAATAAAAGTCATGTATTTTTGTAACTCTGTCTTCTGCATCATATCCTTAAACCAGCATTGTATTTCCATCATCTGCAACAGTGGCATACATGGAGGATAGAGGCGCTCATTCAAAACATAAAATAATGCTTTCCAGATGCTGTTTGACACTATGACTTACCAATCCACCAGGGACAAGAAATCCTGGTGTGCTCATCCCATTTTCATTGCTTCAGTCATTTTCCGATTCAATATTTGCACATCTTTACTACCCATTAAAATAGTTGAGACCAACATAACACTATTAGCAGGGCCACCCTAGCAGCTGCTTTGACAGACATAGACCACCTTTCAGCCGGGGCCCAATAACAGCCAGATGGCTTCCCTCTATGGCAAGTAATGGTACTACTTGTAGCCACTTTCCCGCATGGTGAGAAGTTATCCATAAATCAGTAGGTTGAAGAGAGAAGCAGTTAGGAAGATGACTGGTCTATGGAAGGCCAAAAAATGTGCCAACACTGATTTAAGAAATTTGAGCTGCATTGCTGCTAAACATACTACTGTATGTATATAATTGACGTTCTTAGCAGACATTTCGATTAAATTGTCAGAGCCCATCTGACACTGACAAGGTAACCTCATGAGTCAGTGCTCTAACACTCAGATTCATCTCTCTTTGGTCCTCCAAGTGGACAAATGGGAGGGGGGGGGGAATATACATTAAACATGGAAGCAGTCGCACCTTTAACTTTCCAATCCACTGTCTGACGTCTGAAGACATTATGATTTAAGGCTGTACAGCTCTGACTTTGGAAGACGTCCGTCGGGGTTCTCTTACTGTACATTGCCAGTCTCTCTGCTGTCGGAGCCTATCCAATGTGTCACCTCATGCAGTACTGGCTTTAGCCAGCATATAGCACCGTTGCATAACAGCAGAAAAAGAGTAAGCTCCCTAGGAAAACCAAAATACAAATTGGATTGGAAAGGATTAAATCTGCAATGCAAAGGGAGTCAGACAGCACATCCAAAGTGGAATAAATGTATGTAGGTGCACATTACTATTTAAAGTGGCTGAAAGTAAAACGGCAAAAATAAATGGTGTAACTTTAAATTATATATATATATATATATATATATATATATATATATATATATATATATATATATATATATATATAGGCTTAAAGGCCTGTGTTTAAAACCCCATACAGGGAATCCATCCCAAGGCAAAAAACAATGTCCAAATGGAATATTGGACAAATCCATAGGTTGCTATTAGTAAAACAAACAAAAAAAAAAAAACAGGGAGAAGGCTCCCATATAAGTAAGTGGACCACTGCTATGATTGCACAACATTTGAATATCCCAATAAGCAGCGCAGATCCGTTTTTCTTCTGTTCATTTATTAATAAAACAAAAACTGAAGCTGCAAGCTTTGGTCTCCGTTTTAGCACATTCACAATAATTCCTGGCATTTTGCATAGCCGACTATTGGGATGGAACCCTGAACAGGGTTTTAAATGCAAGCTAAATGAATCCTAATCTTTCAGGGTTCGAGGGGATCCATTTGAGCATGAATCCTTAATATCTCTCTGGCACCCTTATAAGCAAATGCCATGATAATAATGTAAAGCGATAATGAAAAACAATGATGACAGATGGTGTTTAAAATGGATCATAACCAAACTGATCATGATTGATGCAGGCGGAAGCATTCTGTGAAATGATACGTCATCAAAGCATATCCTAAAATAACTACCTCCAATACTTTTACAATCTTCTTCATCTTGTTTATTCATAGTGGTAATCTATTATTGTGTGTCAGTTTTTGGATGATTCTCCAGAAATTCCAGACATCATTAATATTGCATTAAATAATTGATTCTGTTAAATAACATACTGGGAATTATCATAATTTATATATTTGCATGCATATGAAGAAGAGAGCGCAAATAGAATGTTTATCACAAATATTTATTCAGGTCTAATAAGGTAAGCTGGCTGAACTTAGTGGAGTTTATATCTTGCTGTTTCAATTCACTTGCTTATATGCACCTCTAACCATTATGTGCTTCTTCAAGGACTATGCCAGACATACCAATTATAAATAACCTTTATGGCTGTTCCCGAACAAGGTTGTATTACTCTCATGAGACTACAAGAGGCATAATGTTATTACTGCATATTTTTCTCTTCTCTCTGCTCCTATAAAAACTTTGCAGATTATGTATCAGCCATATACATTTTATATCAATAAAATAAACAATTATAAATTCTTCCAAAGTTATTTAAAAAAAAAAAAAAAGTTTTTTTTTTGTTTTGTTACTTTACCACATAAGAAATATGGCATCTATATATTTCACCCATTGATTTTTAAGCACTTAGATATATAGATCAGAGATTGCTGTTTCCATACTCTATGTATTCGCTTTCTTTTTTTTTTCTCTTATACAAAGTATTATTTACAGTATATAGGAGTTTAAAGTTATGTTAAAGACAAAAGAACATGAACAGTTATGCAAAGTGGAATTTTCTTTTATTAGTGTATCTCTATATGAATCCAATTTCATACTGTGGTATATAGAAGTTCTTTTTCACTGAATTAGGCAGAAAATAAATTGGCACATGTTCCATCGGATATGTTATTTTAGGGGTGAATAGATCAGCACTAGAGATGAGCGAGCACACTTGGAAAAGGCAGTTACTCGAGAGAGCATCGCTCTTCTCGACTAACTGCATCCTTGTCCGAGCAGGCTCGGGGGGGGGGGGGGGTGCGGGAGTGAGTTGGGGGCAGCGGGTGGTAGCTACTGCCCTCCGCCCCCCCGAGCCTGCTCGGACAAGAATGCAGTTACTTGAGAAGAGCGATGCTCGCTTAAGTAACTGCCTTAGCGGAGCATGCTTGCTCATCTCTACTCAGCACACATATCTACTGATGAAGCACTGCATGGTGGGATTTTTCTCAGTAAGAGAAACCAAGTAATCTTGTAGATATGATAGCTTTTAATGGCTAACAAAAATCCATGATGTTATAAGGAGTCTTTCGCACCTTTCAGGGTCCTTCCTCAGGTTGTACATCAAGTGCAGAGTCCCACAAAACTCTATGTGCCACCGTACAGCCTCCTGTATACAGCACTGCTGTGTGTATGAGCGCTTTCTCTACTCATGTCTATGGGAGCTTATAGAAATGTACAGATGTACAGGGATTGTGCAAGTTATAATGTTATTCCCTATCCACAGGACTGGAGATAGCTTCATAATCAGTGGGAGTTCTACTACTCTATTCAGTTCAAATGAAGAATTAGATACTGCCAAGCACAAGCGCTCAGCAATTTCCGACACTCCTATTGAAATAAATGGAATTGTGGCATGTATACCTTCAGGACCCAAGTTCTCGAGGTCAGAGGGCAACCCAGTGGTTGGAATACCCACTGATCATAGAGTTGTGAATGCTTTCAGTGGTGTTACTCCAAGAGCTGCCTGGCATGCTGAATGGCACAGTGTGGGGTACAGCGATGAATCAAGATTCTGTCTAAGCAATGATCATTGCTTGATTGCTGAGTGAAGGACTGGAGGCAACCAGGCTGATGCTTCTGCCATTTTGTAGCACCACACAGCTTGTCAATGTTGGGTCCTTTTTTGGGGTGTCATCAGCCAAATCACCTTGAGTATGCACCATGGACACATTGATGGCATGCTATTATGCTGATGATGTGCTGCAGTCCATCATGCTACTATATGAAGAGTGCTGCATAATAGATGTGTGCTATATAAATAAAGATGACTATTCTTATCTTTAGGACATACCCAACACTATTTTCAAGCAGAATAACCTGCGGCCCTACGCAGTGAACATCACCAAGTGTCTATGTGATTACTTGGCCAGCTCAAACCCCAGACCTCTCTGTGGGACATGATTGGATGTTGCGTAAATGCTCCACCACAGCCTTGCAATGAAGATGAAGTGTGGATTATGCTCAATACCCCATCATCAACACTAGTGCAGGACAGTTTTCCAGCACTTATTGATTCAGTGGCACATCGTCTTAGTGACTGTATTGCCTAACATGGTGGCCTCACTGCTTACTGACCATCCTGTTTATTGGGCCATAGTAGACATTTAATTGCTTGAAATGAAGAAAATCTATTTTTCAGAATGTAATTCTGTTTGTGTGTTGAATTCTGTAGCATTTCAAGCATTTCTTCGTGGTGTGGAATTTCCTCCGTGGAGCAGTGCATTTATGCCTGAAATTTTCGGAAAGCTATTGTATCATTTTAAATCATTCCAATCACTATTGCTCCCTATGGGCTGCATAAAGTTACACTATGCTGTGCCTTTGATTAATATCGGCGTAATCGTCAGCAAATCTAGCATCTTAGTCAGAAGTTTGTGCTGTTTTCACATTTCTTCAGTATATTCTTACACTGCAGTTTCTAAGGCCATCTCCCACTGCTACCTGGAGGCTAGCTGCTGTTGACCTTTGCAAAACCTTTTTTCATTGTAATTATCTCTTATGTGAATATACAGGATAGCTCAGCTCATTAATATATGGATACCTGGTGCTGTTTAACACCTAAATGTCCAAATAGTCTTCTTAAAATATTAATATGTTGGGGTTACTAATACATAAATGTCCATAGAGTTTGAGTAATAATCCATATGTTTACATAAAACGAGCATTGAATGTTCAAGTGATATGAGCAGAGAATAGTGTCAAATTGCTGTAGGTCCACCAGAAGAACTGATTCTTCTCTTAACCTCCATTTAGGCCTTAGTCACACGGGCGTTTTTTCCCGCGATTTGTGGATTGCATGACGGATGCACATCCGCAAATCGCGTGACCGGGGCCGAAAAATCGCCCGAAAAAACTGCTCCTAGCCGTGTTTCAATATAAACGGGCCGGAGCTGTCCAGCGCATTGAATTCAATGGAACCGGCAATACAGCTGGCTCCATTGAAAGCAATGCGCTGCGGGCGATCTCTCGACGAATTTTCGGGAAGGGCTTAAATATATAAGCCCTTCCCTGCAATTCATCCAGAAATGTGTAAAATTAAAAAAATATATATATACTCACCTGGTCCCGGCAGACGGAGTTCAGCCGCGGCCGGCGGCAGTTCTCCTGAACTGCTCTGAGTAGTATTCAGCAGCCGGGGATTTAAAATCCCCGCCTGCTGAATGAGCTGCCTCTGATTGGTCACAGCCTCACCAATCAGAGGCAGCTCTCACTTTCATGAATGGGTGAGTGAGTGCTGCCTCTGATTGGCTCAGCGCAGGGACCAATCAGTGGCAGCTCTCAGCTAAATGACAGCTGAGAGCTGCCCCTGATTGGTCCTTGCGCTGAGCCAATCAGAGGCAGCACTCACTCACCCATTCATGAATTCATGAATGGGTAAGTGAGAGCTGCCTCTGATTGGTGAGGCTGTGACCAATCAGAGGCAGCTTATTCAGCAGGCGGGGATTTTAAATCCCCGGCTGCTGAATACTACTCAGAGCAGTTCAGGAGAACTGCCGCCGGCCGTGGCTGAACTCCGTCTGCCGGGACCAGGTGAGTATATATATATTTTTTGTTTTTACACATTTCTGGATGAATTGCAGGGAAGGGCTTATATTTTTAAGCCCTTCCCGAAAATTCATCCCGCGCTCGCCCGCAGCCCATTGCTTTCATTGAATTCTATGGGCAAACATCATTCTTCTCTGCCACAGCTGTTACAGCTGTGGAAGAGGAGAATGATTTATCTACTATATGTTCTCAATGGGATCGGCGCTGCTGCTGCCGGCCCCATTGAGTGCATATAGAAAAGAAAACAGGAATCGCAGATCGCAGATAGGTGCGATCTGCGATTTCTGTTCTATAATTAATCGGACGAGTGCATAAAAAGTGCTCATGTGTCCGATACCATTGCAAAGCAATGGTTTTATAAAATCGCCGGACGCATGCGCATGCGCAAATCGCGCGAAAAAATGCCCGTCTGACTGAGCCCTCACTGTGTACTGAACAATTCTGTATCCATTTTAATTGCATCTCAAACTTTTTTTTTATTATTACACACAAGACATACAGTTGTATCAACGTTTAACTTGACTCTTAATGCATTAGGAAAATGTTTTGTGCCACAGTTTATTTGCTCCCTCAAAAGCTTTTTAGTTGCTTTTATTGTGTTGAAATAATACAATAATAGTTTTTCAATAGCTTAAGAGAAGATAGCCCGTCACTGAAACTTATCACAGTCAAGTTAGTCTCTGCTACATGTATAGCAATAATGTTTAATAGGTTATCAGTGATTAAACTCATAATAAATAGATTCCACTGCCAAGTGGTTTACTTCAAAATCAGATCCAAGTAGGATTGTCTTCTGCTGAACATTTTGTGCAGGAGTCCAAGCCCGCCATATGATTCTTTAATACTGTGGTGCATAAGTCTGACCCTGATATAGAAGCATATGGTAGTAAGATGAGCCAATCTGTTCCACAGACCATTCACAGCAGACACATAGAAAAACACAACTGATATGTAAATAGCGGCTTGCTAAGGCCTCCTGCAGATGGCCAGGTCGGATCCTGTTGCGAAAATTCTCGCAGCGGGACCCGACCTGTGCCCCTGCAGGGACCAGTGCAGGTCTCACCTTCTCCCGTGGCTCCAGCTCTCTGATGTGCCGGCTGCCGGCCAGCCGGCGCATGCTCAGAGTGGAGCCGGCAACCCGGGAGTGACATTTCTGTGCCGGACTCTGCGAGACCCGTACAGAAATAGAACATGCTGCGATTTGTTTTCCGCGAGAGATTTCACACTGACAAATTGCGGCCGTCTGCCTAGGATTGTGTTTTTGTAATGCAATCCTATTGTAGCTTCCACGGGCAGAAATTCCACGCCGCAGAATTATCACCCGTGTGCAGGGGGCCTAAGAGTTTCCAGTTACTTTCTCTAAACAGTGCATAATAAATTAAAAGTGAATAGTCATAAAAATATATGACATAGATACTCAAATTTGTATATTATGCATTCATAGACAACATCAATCAATGCTGAGCTTAATTTTAACTAAAGCTAGAAAAGTAACTAAACTTTTGGAGCATTAAGGCCCAATTAGAAATAACGATTATTGCTCAAAATCTGCTCAAAAGCCATCTTTTAAGTGATAACCGTTGCGTCTAAACGCGCGGTCATCGTGCACTTTCGTGCACTGTTCGTTTATCGCTCATCTCTAGCCAGCTAGAAATGACCAATGAGCCTTATCCGCACTGATCGCTGATATCTCAGCAGCCGGTGCTGATAGTATTTTTTCAGCTGGTATCCCACTGGCAGTTCTCAGCAGGACACCAGCTGAAAGCACAGAGAACAAAGCAGCTGTTAGCATATACAAAACAGCTGCATTGTTCTCGGAGCTATTGCGGAGGTATCCCGCCTCGCCTGCATTAACTCTTTAGTAGCTAATTAGCTACTTAGATTTATGCAAAGATAGTAATCGCTCAAAACTGTCACTCAAACTGTCGTTTGAGCAAATTTTGTGTAAATGGGCCTTTAGAGGTTAGACCATATCATTTGTCACTCCTTGTCATGAAGATAGAGATGAGCAACATTTGGACTTGTTTTGTGCAAACTTTACTTACTAATTGAAAGAAGATATCGTCTATAGAGGATTGTACCTCTCTGGAACATCAGAGACACTTTTACAGTCACTTTGAATGTTACTACATGCTAAGGGACAGATATAGCCTCTTGAACAGTTGCAACATTGTATACAGTTTCTTGCTGGAACCTGGTAGACTGTGAGCTACACCACAAATCCAAAAGGTCAAATTGCACCCAAGATAGCTGACAGCTCGTGTCCAAATTTTTCCAGACTTTGGCCAACCCCTTCCATTAGTCTAAGTTCGGCTACTTTCTACCACGGAATGCTCTACCTAGGTGTTGTTCATGGGATTGCACCAGCCTCTTGAATATTCCTTCTCTGATACCTCCAAGGGTCCTTACAACTGCTCAGACCCTACCAATCCAGAGGAATTACTCCTGACACCTATAGTGATATGTTTATAGAGTGCACACTACCAACACCTACATTTCAGTTAGAGGACAAGTATATGCACAGAAGCAGCACTCCTATTGCCATAAGGCTGCAACACAGTCTTGGGATGCAACAGCCACCAGGCTATGGATCCAATCGCAAAAGCAGCAGCAAGAGAAATAAAGTGGCAGCATCCAATGGTTTTCGCAGCGTCAGCCAATAAAAGCTAGCGCTGCGTTGGCCAATCACAGCCATTCAATGACATAATTGAATGGCTGTGATTGGCTAACTCAGGCGACGTCAGCCAATCACAGCCATTCAATGATGTCAATGAATGGCTGTGATTGGCTGACGCCACCTGAGTTAGCCAATCACAGCATTAGCTTTCTGGAGGCGGGGATTTCAAGCCCCGCATCCAGAAAGCAATGCTCTGTCGGTGACGAGGAGGGAGCGACAGCCTGCAGCAGCGCCGCAGAAAGCCGTAAGAGGTGAGTACTGTTTTTTTTTTTTTTGGACACTGTATACCCGGCGTATAAGACGACCCCTGACTGCAGAGCAGATTTTTCGGGGTTTAAAAGGTCGTCATATACGCCGGAATATATGGTATATTTTATTTGGAAACAGGTCTGGTATCATAATCATTGGTGCCGAGGAGTAGCGCCTACAAACGTAGTTTTTGCTTTCTATTATTTCAGCCTGCTCACTAGGGCCTACTATATTTGGTTTCACCAACCACTACTTGTAGCCACTTAACAAATATTCTTCATGGGGGTAAGGTCTCCAGAAGAGCAATACACACTGACTTGTCCCAAAGCTAAAGCTCTCTATAACAAATGTCAAGTCTCACAATTGTAGCCAAGTGCCATCGCGGTTGATGTCTCATGCACTATATTGTCTCTGCACCCACAGATGTATTTCACAAGGTCTGGACTGAAGACTTCTGCCCTCATTTCACCAACATCACATCGCTCTGCAGCTGCTCTAGGCTCCTCTTGAGCTTCCCTTTTTTCAAGTTCTTTATTCGGGAACCTCCCTGTGGCTCTGGTCTAGTTCCAGTGTATGGGATTACATACATGCAAAACCAATAAAGAAGACCGTGAATACAATCCCGATGTATAAACAAACAACTACATTGGTAAGAACAAGCAGAATAACTATATTTATACAATGCACCGCATAATGGAGAGTTTTATCGGCTCACTAGATGTTGTTTTCACAAAAAATCAATAATGTAAGAAGAAATACAGACGGCAATGTACATAATACAAAGGTACACAGTGTGCTAACCTAAATGATATAAATGCTATTTTCTTAAGATGTGCAATAATCTAAAACCCCCTCCCATCATCTCCTTATTCTTAAGCGACATGCAACTCAAGTCTATAGTTGTTTTTTTCTTCTTTTTTTTCTGAGTAGAAGGTCAACCTGTAAATGAAAATAGAACCATTTCAGAATTCACGCACTTATATAGTTTTTTCAGTTTAAACTTTGGCCCAATGCCAACGGACGGAAATTCCACAGCGAGATTCCGTGACGAATTTTCGCTGTTGCATGCTGCCATAGGATTGCATGCGTGCACGCAATCCTATGCAGACAGCCACGATTTTGATCGCAGAAAATCTGCGCGGTAACAAAATCGCGGCATGTCCTATTCCTGTGCAAGCCTTGCAGAGGCTCGTACTGAACACCACCGCTTGTACGCCAGCTCTGCACTACATATGTGTGGCTGTTCGCCAGCCGGAACATTGCAGAGCAGAGAGGGAAAACGCCAGATGGGTGAGTGACAGGTCAATGCAGGGGCACGGGTCGCATCCTGTTGCCAGAATTTCACAGTCGGAATCCGACCCGGCCGTGGGCATGAGGCTTTTGTGCAAAATTGGTATCCCAAACTGCAGTATGAAAAATTATGCAACACATAAGCAGGATAAGGATCTACGTAGACAAATGTACAAACGCTCCATTTAGTACAGGACTGTGTAAAAGTTTTAGGCAGGTGTAAAGGAAATGCTGCAGAGGAAGTATTTTTTTCATTGAGTCTGTCTGGGATTACGCTAAGAGACAGAAGAATTTGAGCAAACTAAATCCACAGAAGATCTGGACTTAGTTCTCTGTGGTGTTTGAAAAACTTCCCTCCTGAGTTTCTTCAAAAACTGTGTGGAAGTGTCCCTAGAAGAATTGATGCTCTTTGGAAGCAAAGGGTGCTCACTAGAGATGAGCGAGCGTACTCGCTCGAGCGAGTAGTGCCTTATGCGAGTATCTGCCCGCTCATCTCTAAAGATTCGGGTGCCAGCGGAAGGTGGGGAGTGGCGGGGGAGGAACAAGGGGGAGATCTCTCTCTCCCTCTTTCCCCTCCGCTCCCTCCTGCTCACTCCCGCAACTCACCGCTCTCCCCCGCCAGCACCAGAATCTTTAGAGACGAGCGGGCAGGTACTCGCATAAGGCTCTACTCGCTCGAGTAGTTTGCCTTAGCGAGTACGCTCGCTCATCTCTAGTGCTCACACCAAATACTGATTTTGTTTAGATGTCTCTTTTGTTCACTCACTTTGCATTTTGGTAATTGACAAAAAACTATTATCCATTCTATTTTGGAAAGCATTCTTACTTTGCAGCATTGTTTCCGCACCTGCCTGAATGTTTTACACAGTATTGTATATTTAGAGCCAAGAACAAGACTGTTAGTTTACTGTGACATAAGGAAAGCTCTTTCTGATCTCACAAAACATCAGATTTTGTCCTAAAAATATAGTTTATGCACAGAGTTGTATCACAGCTGGGTGCATGGAACCTAACGCTGCCTTCATACGAGCGTATCCATACACAAAATATGCGCGCACAATATGCAGAGAATAAAACCCATCGGTGTAAATGGGCTTGTCCTCATTTTCAGAGTTTGCACACATTTCTCACACGCACAAAAAAATAGAACCTGCTCTAGCTTTCTGTGAATTTGCGCACCTGTAGGTCTACATAGAAGTCAATCGGGATGCACTAATGCGAGTGCAATACGGGGGGGGGGGGATGCTTGAAACATAGCACTATTGTGCAGCCATTTGTCAGGACATTATAAAGTCTGCAGGAAATTGTATGTCGGCATTGGCAGACATTTTGAGAGGGATTTGACCTAATTATGCTTAAAAACATGCATGTGATGTGAATATGGAGATACTAATCTCCATTGTGGAATAGAGGCCATTTCTTTGGGAATATGCCTCTGTGGACTACAGAAACCGCCAGTGCAGCGATCGAGGAGCGGGCCACAGTCTAGGAGACAGCAGGGTAAAGTTTGGATCCTGTCACAGTGGCTCTACCATCTCCTACCCGGAGGGTAACTGGTGACACATTCAAGGGCCAAGGGCAGGTTAATAAACGGGAAACCCAATATCGGATTACCTTAGTCTCTTATGTCATGCATGACACCACTGTTTCCTCTGCCGTGGGGGAATTCCTGGATGGCGGAGTAAACTCACCCTCACATGGCCTCCGTGGGGGAATTCCCAGTTGTTGGAGTAAATCCACACACACACACACGGGATTCTTTTAAGACAAAGCCTCGGGAAACAGACGGACGACTGATCGCTTTACTTGAAGTAACTTTTTACAACTTTGAAATACACGCCAGCAGGAAAACAGTGCAATCACATCAAAGTGGTGTGACAGTGAGGACTCACGGGTGAACAGGAGAAACCATAGTCTTGTAATCTGTAGGTCCTGATTCCGGCGGCACACTCTCTTCTCTTCGACACTATACCGGTCAACACTCAAATTTGATAACAGAAGGTAGGCTGAATGGCGGTTCCTCCCTCTCTCCCTCTCTTAGCACAGAAAAAGTCCTTCCATATCTCCTGGGTATGGCAGTCCTAGGGCAAGCTGTAGACTCCTCTCCACCTGTTTCATTCTGGGCCGCAGAGATGGAAGGTGCCTATGTGGTCCTCTTGCAGCTCCAGACCAGACTGCACTGTCTCTTGCAAGAAGAAGATCAGCCCCTTGCAAGAACCTTGCATTGACATATATTTCCCAAGGTCACATGACAAAACAAACAGATACATTTTCCAGACAGTCAGCTCACATTCCAGACACTTAACCCTCTCACTGCTGCAGCTATGCAATACACATCATTCATGCAACACAAAAGACACTAACATTATATAGACAAATGCATGCATATAGTTATGGAGGGGCCCTGTTGTACAGGGCCACTACACCAGCATAAAGACACCTGCTAGCAGGAGGTATCCCAGCACATTTGTTTATGACAGATGGCCAAATGCAACAGCACAGCAGACTAACAATTCTGTGAGTAGTTTTTCATGTATTTATTTTGCTATGTTTACAACTCTGTAGCATCTGTAGCAAGTTCTAAGTCCGAGCAAGTACACGTGCGATGCAGATATTGTTTTATATACCTAGTCTAAACTCCTTTGTGTTGGAGTTTATTTCTGTGCATTTTAAACTAAAACAAACACCTGCACAATGCTCCTGTATACAGATTACAGTATATGTGCAGTGCCCCATTATACAGATTATATGTACAATGTCCCTGTATACAGATTATATATACAATGCACCTGTACACAGATAATGTGTACAATGCCCCTGTGTACAGATTATATGTACAATCCACCTGTATATAGATTGTATGTACAATGCACCTATATACAGATTATATGTACAATGCACCTGTATATAGATTGTATGTACAATGCACCTGTGTACAGATTATATGTACAATGCACCTGTGTACAGATTATATGTACAATGTACCTGTATACAGATTATATGTACAATGCCCCTGTATACAGATTATATGTACAATGCACCTGTGTACAGATTATATGTACAATGCACCTGTATACAGATTATATGTACAATGCCCCTGTATACAGATTATATGTACAATGCCACTGTATACAGATTATATGTACAGTGCACCTGTGTACAGATTAGATGTACAATGCCCCTGTATACAGATTATATGTACAGTGCACCTGTATACAGATTATATGTACAATGCCACTGTATACAGATTATATGTACAGTGCACCTGTGTACAGATTATATGTACAGTGCCCCTGTATACAGATTATATGTACAGTGCCCCTATATGCAAATTATATGTACAATGCACCTGTATACAGATTATATGTACAATGCCCCTGTATACAGATTATACGTACAATGCACCTGTATACAGATTATATGTACAATGCCCCTGTATACAGATTATATGTACAATGCCACTGTATACAGATTATATGTACAGTGCACCTGTGTACAGATTATATGTACAATGCCCCTGTATACAGATTATATGTACAGTGCACCTGTGTACAGATTATATGTACAATGCCCCTGTATACAGATTATATGTACAATGCCACTGTATACAGATTATATGTACAGTGCACCTGTATACAGATTATATGTACAATGCCCCTGTGTACAGATTATATGTACAATGCCACTGTATACAGATTATATGTACAATGCACCTGTATATAGATTGTATGTACAATGCACCTGTATACAGATTATATGTACAATGCACCAGAATATAGATTGTATGTACAATGCACCTATATTCAGATTATATGTATAATTTACCTGTATACAGATTATATGTGCAATGCCCCCTGTGTACAGATTATATGTACAATGCACCTGTATATAGACTTTATATACAATGCACCTGTATACAGATTATATGTACAATGCCCCTGTATACAGATTATACGTACAATGCATCTGTATACAGATTATATGTACAATGCCCCTGTGTACAGATTATATGTACAATGCACCTGTATATAGATTGTATGTACAATGCACCTGTGTACAGACTATATGTACAATGCACCTATATTCAGATTATATGTATAATTTACCTGTATACAGATTATATGTGCAATGCCCCCTGTGTACAGATTATATGTACAATGCACCTGTATATAGACTTTATATACAATGTACCTGTATATAGATTGTATGTACAATGCACCTGTGTACAGATTATATGTACAATGCACCTGTGTACAGGTTATATGTACAATGCACCTATATTCAGATTATATGTATAATTTACCTGTGTACAGATTATATGTACAATGCACCTGTATATAGACTTTATATACAATGTACCTGTATACAGATTATATGTACAGTGCCCCTGTATATAGATTATACGTACAATGCACCTGTATATGGATTGTATGTACAATGCACCTGTATATAGATTATACGTACAATGCACCTGTATATAGATTATATGTACAATGCACCTGTATATAGATTGTATGTACAATGCACCTATATTCAGATTATATGTATAATTTACCTGTGTACAGATTATATGTACAATGCACCTGTATATAGACTTTATATACAATGTACCTGTATACAGATTATATGTACAGTGCCCCTGTATATAGATTATACGTACAATGCACCTGTATATGGATTGTATGTACAATGCACCTGTATATAGATTATACGTACAATGCACCTGTATATAGATTATATGTACAATGCACCTGTATATAGATTGTATGTACAATGCACCTATATTCAGATTATATGTATAATTTACCTGTGTACAGATTATATGTACAATGCACCTGTATATAGACTTTATATACAATGTACCTGTATACAGATTATATGTACAGTGCCCCTGTATATAGATTATACGTACAATGCACCTGTATACAGATTATATATACAATGCCCCTGTGTACAGATTATATGCACAATGCCCCTGTGTACAGATTATATGTACAATGCACCTGTATACAGATTATATGTACAGTGCACCTGTATACAGATTATATGTACAGTGCACCTGTATGCAGACTATATGTACAATGTACCTGTATACAGATTATATATACAATGCACCTGTATACAGATTATATGTACAGTGCCCCTGTATACAGATTATATGTACAATGTACCTGTATACAGATTATATATACAATGCACCTGTATACAGATTATATGTACAGTGTACCTGTATACAGATTATATGTACAGTATACCTGTATACAGACTATATATACAATGCCCCTGTATACAGATTATATGTACAATGCACCTGTATACAGATTATATGTACAATGCCCCTGTATACAGACTATATATACAATGCCCCTGTACACAGATTATATGTACAATGCCACTGTATACAGATTATATGTACAATGCACCTGTGTACAGATTATATGTACAATGCCCCTGTATACAGATTATATGTACAATGCCACTGTATACAGATTATATGTACAGTGCCCCTGTACACAGATTATATGTACAATGTACCTTTATACAGATTATATGTACAATACACCTGTATACAGATTATATGTACAATGCACCTGTATACAGATTATATGTACAATGCACCTGTATACAGATTATATGTATTATGCACCTGTATACAGATTATATGTACAATGCACCTGTGTACAGACTATATGTACAATTCACCTGTATACAGATTATATGTACAATGCCCCTGTGTACAGACTATATGTACAATGCACCTGTATACAGACTATATGTACAATGCCCCTGTGTACAGACTATATGTACAATGCACCTGTATACAGATTATAGGTACAATGCCCCTGTGTACAGACTATATGTACAATGCCCCTGTGTACAGACTATATGTACAATTTACCAGTATACAGATTATATGTACAATGTACCTGTATACAGATTATATGTACAATGCACCTGTATACAGACTATATGTACAGTGCACCTGTATACAGACTATATGTACAATGCACCAGTATACAGACTATATGTACAATGCCCCTGTGTACAGACTATATGTACAATGCCCCTGTGTACAGACTATATGTACAATTTACCAGTATACAGATTATATGTACAATGTACCTGTATACAGATTATATGTACAATGCCCCTGTATACAGATTATATGTATAATGCACCTGTATACAGATTATATGTACAATGCACCTGTATACAGATTATATGTACAATGCCCCTGTATACAGACTATATGTACAATGCCACTGTATACAGATTATATGTACAGTGCACCTGTGTACAGATTATATGTATAATGCACCTGCATATACATTATTTGGGGCTGACCTCATGTAAATTGGTGTAATAACTGAAAAACAATTTTTATTGTCAAATGTCTGCATTTGTGGCCGTTATCATACATTGCCACCATTATGAGCCACTGGATATTTACTGACAATATAGACACACCAACACATGGTTGATGTAGGCTATTACACTTCTTTCACACAGTGTTCTACCATTTAGTCCTCAACAATGTATCAAAGCAAGCAAGCACATGTAAACAGTAGGGCGGTAGTATTGCACTACTGTACCTGACAGCTGTTAGCGGCACCATCACAACTGCCCAACACATTTTTAGTCAAACAAATTTTGACACATAGCATTGGTTTTTTTTAAGGGGGGGGGGGGGGGGGATGAGAGGTGCTCGCTCGAGTATCTGCCTTAAACGAGCGTGCTTGCTCATCTCTAGTGAGGACATTCGCTCCATATTGACAGAAGGCTGAAATAGAATTCTCTGAGTGATGGTTCTCGCATGACATATGTGGTTCTTCATTGATCAATAAAGGCATTGAAATAATTAAAAATCTCTTTGGGTCTTGTTATGTCATATTACTACCTATTGGCCAAGAGAAGTTTATGTAGTTAAATTGTATCTGTTATTCAGAGGGGCATCACAATAGGAGATCTGAAACAAGTATAATCTCTAACAGACAGACCTGGCATTTCAATTGGCATATATGGTGTATATATATGGAATTCCTGAAGATATAAGATATGCTAATATATATGGTGTATATATATAGAATCTCTGAAGGTTTATGGTATGCTAATACAGGTGATCTGTGGTTGTCATGGTAACTCTGGGACCAATATATGTGCTGCAAACTTTATTGATGTGTGGGGCTGTCATGGCAACACACTAGCGTCCATAGGCACTGCCGGGCCGACACTAAGTCTAAAGAAAGTTCTATGTGATGTTGGTGATCCCGCGCATGCACTGGAGAGACATACAGGCATATAGAGGGAGACCCTGGAGGCTGAGATCTTCCGCGAGAGATTGCGAGTCCCGCGCATGTGCAGAAGAAAGGAACGGATGCCGATGTTAGAAAGTATATTGGTAACAGCAGGGGAGTGGATGGAGCTGCTGTCACTCACGTGCCACCCTATGGCAAGGGAAGTAAAGAGCTATGACACAAGTGCTAAGTTTTAATCAGTGGTCAATTGGTGATTGGTTAATAATTAGTGAATTGACAAAAAAAAGGAGGTAACAGCAATGTATATGGAAATCAGCTTGAAGAAAACCCATGCTACAGGATAAAACAGCAGTTGCTGTATGCCATGACCAAGGAATTAAAGGGGTTGTCCCGCGCCGAAACGGGTTTTTTTTTTTAACCCCCCCCCCCCCTCCGTTTGGCACGAGACAACCCCGATGCAGGGGTTAAAAAAACACACCGGGTAGTACTTACCCGAATCCCGGCGGTCCGGCGTCTTCATACTCACCTGCTGAAGATGGCCGCCGGGATCCTGTCTCTCTGTGGACCGCAGGGCTTCTGTGCGGTCCATTGCTGATTCCAGCCTCCTGATTGGCTGGAATCGGCACATGACGGGGCGGAGCTACACGGAGCCGTCATTCTGCACGAGCGGCCCCATTGAAGACAGCAGAAGACCCGGACTGCGCAAGCGCGGCTAATTTGGCCATTAGAGGCCGAAAATTAGTCGGCACCATGGAGACGAGGACCCCAGCAACGGAGCAGGTAAGTATAAAACTTTTGATAACTTCTGTATGGCTCATAATTAATGCACAATGTACATTACAAAGTGCATTATTATGGCCATACAGAAGTGTATAACCCCACTTGCTGCCACGGGACAACCCCTTTAAAATAAGATGAAGAAGAATTGGTGAGACTGTAATTGCCATACACCATTGATGCTGCTCTTTTATGTTGTAATCATGGTGGACTCACCGCACCAGCTCATGCGGCATACTGCATAAGAGTAAAATGGTGGTAAGGAGAACATTTTCATCACCGGGGGTGTGCCTTTCAGAATGCCAAATACAGCAGAATTCGTGATGAGCATATAAAGTATGGAAAGGTTAGATAAAGCCCAGTACCAGTTTTTTTTTGAGTTTTATATAAAAAGGTACAATATTTTTCCAGGTTGGCCTTATGGAACCTAGGATGAGGTAGATTATGCTTCCAGATTCCCTCTCTGTTCATTTTCACTGCTATTGGCTACTTTATCATGGATATATATATATATAATATTTAAATTGCTCTATTTAATCTATATTGGAAGTTAAGCATATAGTAACTTTTTTAAATCAGTCCTGTTCTTCTAAGGATTTGATTTATTAGCATGTGACGTGTGTTTTAATTTGTTGGGAAAACAGAATTTCAGAATCCATGCGCTGGATTAATCCGCAGTTCATTCTTCCCATAGACATTCACTGGGCATTCACAGGTAATTAAATACCTGCAGATGTAATTTTATCCCGTCGTGCGACTCGCACTCGTGAGATAACAATCCCAGCATGCTCCAGTTTCTGCGGCTTCCCACATGGATGGCTTCTATTGAAGTCAATGGTACCCATCCAATCCGTGGACATGGCAGCGTATGACACTGTTGCCATGCGCATCCACTGTGCAGAAGAAAGAAGATCCGGCCACGACAGAGGAGACCCGCGCCGCGTCCGCACAGGTGAGAAAATGCCGTTTTTGGCCTCATGGCTGCTGGCAGGAATGGAAACCACTGCGGGATTCTTCCACTGGAATCCATATGTCCATGTGGACATGAGGCCTATAGGCTCTTGTGGAGTTTCCATTTTAATGGGGGAAATAAAGTACCACATTTTTAAGCTACTGATGGTGGATTTTATTGATTTCTCTCCATGTATACTGCACTTGGAGTCCACAAGGTTTCCAAGCCTGGATCTTAATATACCAGAAGCTGCTTTACGGGATGATGAACTGTACCTTCTGTCTTGGGTTCACATATATTAAGGAGTGTTATCTTTTCCTGCCCACAACACTTTAGAACTGGGACTAAAACAGTGACCAACCACTATAAATGTAATAAACTTGATCTCTCCACATCAAATACAATGTTTCATTATTTGCAAGATGAAGAAAAAATACAATAACTAGATATTCTGTTAATACTAATGTTTTAGTCCTTGTTTTTAATTCTTGATGTGAAAGATGATATAATTATCATTCGTTACCAGTACAGTAAATAGAACATCTATCTGGAAGATTCAGAAAGTCTGGTTACATCTGTATGCTCTTCAGCTAACACTTGATCTTAATTAGAATATATATTTATCACACACAGCAGATGTTTTTAGTTCCAGAAGGAACTTTTAGATTTATTTACCAAAATATCTTAGAAGCACCATGCAGGACCGCAATAATCTTTGCAGAGATTTCACAACAATATGAATGGTTTTAAGTGTTCCTGTAGAGCATGACGGAAATGCTGACAGATAACCCCCGGGCCACCCACTAGGCACAACAGCTTCTAGCACACACAGATCTAATTCTCATATAACTGTCTTGACACTGAAAATTAAAAAAAGCACAAAAATATATAAATATACTGTACATCCGAGTGTATATATACTGCTGCATGCATGGCGGACAGTGAAATGTGTTCAATCACATTACATCCCTAATTACATTTACAGTGTCATATGCATACAATCACAGGTTTTGTTTAGCTTGCTGTGAGAATATTTTTTTCTTTATGACTAGAGGGAAACATTTGTTTATAGAGGAATCTAGAAAATAAGAATCAAGAAATTTGTATTCTTGTTAGAAGTGCTGTATTCAACATTGAGGACACAGCATT
This sequence comes from Eleutherodactylus coqui, assembly GCF_035609145.1. Taxonomy (NCBI): domain Eukaryota; kingdom Metazoa; phylum Chordata; class Amphibia; order Anura; family Eleutherodactylidae; genus Eleutherodactylus; species Eleutherodactylus coqui. The sequence goes on along the minus strand of NC_089843.1, from coordinate 71,478,436 downwards.
TTTTTTTCATTTTTTTTTTCTTCTCCTCACTTTCAAAAAGTTATGTTTTTTTCCCATTGACATAGCCATCTGAGGTTTTATTTTATTGCCACAATGATCCTTATGTTCTACTTTATGTTAATGTGCCAGAGTAGAAGTTTAGGATCGCGATGGCTGTCATAACTCCCACCTGGGTACAGCATAGTGAAATATTAGGGGTTCATGGTGTCAACTGGCTAATGTTGCCTGGTGTGTTGTCACGATGTAGTGGTTGCCCAGTAGAAGAGATCCAAGGAATCAGGCAGATTAACTTATAACTCCTATTTATTTAACATTTAGGTGGTGAGCGGTCAGCATCCGTTACAATCCAGTCTTTCATTGCTCATTCTGAAGGTGGTGGCTCATGGTGCTATTGCCCTTCTATCTGCTTCCTTACTGCTTCAGGGCTTAAACAGATGGGTGTTTTAGTCCCGTTAGGTGGTTGTGGTAATCAATGCAATTGTTTTGTTTTCACTAGTGGGATTCTCATGCATTAATACTACGTGCAAGAAAGATAGGGCAGGACCTACCTTCTCTTTTTTTTTTTTCAAACTCACACGCAGTAGCATGGAGTTTGAATAGTCCAAGAAAAAACTTAAAAAAAACACTGGTTTAATGTGCTAATATGCTCTGTAGCAACAAGCATATTAGCGCATGTGCTCATTTGTTTAAGCCCTGACTGAGCTTCCTCCCAAGACTCAGGGATACTTTCAGCCAGCACTAAGGTCTTTTTATCCTTCAATCATCCTAGCTAGGAAGTGACTGATCAGGACCTGAGAAGTTATGCCCCCTTAAGCTAGCTATCTACTCAACTGTCACTACACCTGTTGTATCTCCTCTGAAGCTGCTAAAACATTACCATGACTTATATCACTTTAGCTCCTCCCATCAGCCTACTGCTGATTGGCTGGAGAAAGGAGCTAAGTCATGGGGCTGTTCTATTCCCTACTAAATTCTATAGTTTTTGAACCATCAACTTCAACCTCGACATGAACATACTTAAGATAACAAAACTGAAACCATTACAGTATATGCAGTGAACATTCTGGGATGCTACACATATCTCCCCCTTTTTAATTAAAGCCGTCCTTGGCGTTTTTACTTCTGTACCAATGTTACTGTAGAGGATGGAAGCAAGTAAGTAAGTGCAATAACATAAATACTTAAGCACTCGACAATCTACTTGTATAAAAACACCTTTAGGGCTCTTGCACACTTGTGTTTTTCTTGTGCATTTTTTTCAGGTGATACCGCTGGGCTTTTTCAATGCGAATGTCAATGGAACTTTTTAATGTGTTTTTGATATTAGAAAGTCCCCTTGACATTTGTGTTAAAAAAGCACAGCGATATTGCATGAAAAAAAAGTGCAAGAAAAACGCAAGTGTGCAAGAGCCCTGAGAGTGGAGCTCTGGCTACATATTACAGCTATTGCACTGCCCATGAACACATGGATAAAGTAGTAGTACTCATGTGATCAGCATAATAAATATGCTGCAAATGAATCGCCTAGTGCGTGCTCATCACGTGTCATCAAACAATGAATTAAATAATAGGACAATTAAAAAGTTCATCCATACTTTTTGACTAGGACTCCACAGCAACCTTTGGTAACCAGCAATTATGTCACAACCATCATACAATCTCAATGTTTTCCTAAATGGACAGAGTTGCTCAACAATCACGTGAATTGGAAAATGCTTGGAATTATTTTGCTCATCACAAGCCACAAATGACTGACATTTATAGGTCACTTTCATATGACAGTGTTTTGGTCCAAAACACAGAAGATACACATCTTTTTATTATAGTTTTTTTAACCCATTCTTAATAAACCACACCCTCATATAAAGTTAGACACTGGAAAAGTCTAAAACACATTATAAATCAGGTGCAGGGCATGTGAGCATTGCTGGATTAAACCATGTGGATCCATAAGGCGAGATGAAACTTTAACTTTTGAAACTTTTTATTCTAACTTTTTTTAACTTTACATGATCACGCTTATCCAATAACAGTGATCATGTGACTGGGAACCACACACAGCGGTCCCTGGTCACATCTCCCTGCACTGGGCTATCTTTGACAGCCGGGTGCAGACAGATTTTAAATTTGCCAGGCTCTACGGACGACTGCGCATGCATATCACACCGGCGCATGCGCAGAAGCCCGCGGCAGGACCTGATCACCGTGGGACATCACGGAGGACCTGGGTGAGTATTCTTAGCTGCCCAGATGGATTAGATCCAGGAGGGCAGCTGAAACGTTAACTTTTTTAAACCAAACAGTCACCACAGACCTCAGTGGCATCTCCTGCCTCCCAGCTACCTTCAGGAGCTGAGAGCCAGGAGATTTCAAATTTCCCGTGGCTCCAGGCCTTCTGCGCATGCATCTGACGAAATGACGCCTGACGCACATGCGCAGAAGACTGGCATCAGGTGCTGGAGGACTAGATCACCGCGGGACATCACAGAGGACTGGGGTGAGTACTCTTAGCTGCCCTGACGGATTCAATCCATCGTAGCAGCTGCATCATTAACTTTATTTAACTTTTTATTAACTTTAATGTGATCAGCGCTGTCCATTAGATAGTGCCGATCGCATTACCGGGGGGGAGGCTACCCGCAGCCCCTGATGACAGCTCCATCATGTCGGCTACCTCCGGTAACCAACAGCACGGAGCTGCAACGTCCTCAGCCCATGGGGCTTTAATCCTAAGAGGATGCATGTTTTTACGTCCTTTAGGATTAAAGCCCACTTTGCTAGGACGTAAAAACACTATTGTGCCGTCACTAAGGGGTTAAACAAAAAGTATTAAATATTACTAAGCAATATTACACAGTATTATTAAATATGATACTTCCACTATCGAATATTCTACTAGAATCTAGAGTCAGCTGGAACTCATGACACTCACAAAAAGCTTTGTTTTTGAGTTTCATAGCGCCAACCCTCTCGTAGAATAACATTGACTAGGTAGTGTAGTGTGCACATCGGCTGCTAGATAGAGGTGACTATAACTACTTTACATTACACGCACATAGGTTGCACAGAAATTTTTTACAAACCGACAGCTGACAAAAGATGATCTTTTAAGAGTCAAACAGTAATGTGAATCTGATGTCTATGGTTTATGTACCATGTTGTTAATGAGTAAATTACATTAACACAGTATTTTACGTATAGAGTCTTTCATGTAAAGTTTTTGTTTTTTTGCATGTGCTCATTTTTTCTATCTTTTGGAAGCAATTTAAGAAACATTAATTGTAATTTTCTTTAAAGATCTAATCAGTATTATCGTGATACTTTGTCATGGGGCCCATAAGTCAATACGGCACTGCAGTTTTATGCAGCAAATACAGACAGAATCCTGCCACATTTAGCTTAGTAAATCTCACCCAAACTCTCTATAATCAAAAGTTATACAATTTTCCTAAATATTTTCTATAGGCTTTCAAGATCTCTGCTTGCTATCAACCAATTTTAATCTTTACATTTTACTACCAGTGGTTGAAAATCTGTCGCAGGCATTGGATGATCATACAAGTCCATGACCTGCTAGAATACAGAGTTTTAATAACTGTACTGAAATAAACCCTGTACCTGTGTGTCTACCAAATGATCCATTATCTATCTATCTATCTATCTATCTATCTATCTATCTATCTATCTATCTATCTATCTATCTATCTATCTATCTATCTATCCCATATCTATCTACCTATCTCATATCTATCTATCTATCTATCTATCTATCTATCTATCTATCTATCTATCTATCTATCTATCTATCTATCTATCTATCATGACCAATTAGAACAACCAAAAGTAACAAATTCCAGAGCTGAGCACAGAGTCTAGACAATGGACTGTCAAATGGCATAATTATGGTCCAACATAGGAAATTGTAACAAACTACAACTAAAAACTATGGTGATGGCAGCTAAGTATACTAGAACTGCCAAAACCAAACTGGCCCCTCAAGCAGAGCCCCCCCCCCCCCAAAAAAAGGGTGACCCCATTGTGGGAGATTAACCAAGGCTCGGTGCATAATAGACTGGTGACACAAATAACTATACGCCAAATTACAGAGTGTTTGGGCTAAGAGCATAGTGCACAATTTCACTGAGCACTAGCAATCACAGAGCACAGATACTGGTACAGCCTAATATCCAGTACACAAAATGTATAACTGGCAACATGTGCACCTAGTAGCCAGTTAAATACCCTTACATAGAAACTGATAGGCAAACTGGGCTGAAAGACAACCCAGCAAGCCTATCAGCACTGGAACCAGAGGGAAATGACACTCACTTGGTGTCCAACGCAGAATGAAACTGAGCATGCATCAGCCAATGCATCACATGGTCCAGGGCTGACATAGGGACCTGCTGCAGAAACCCAAATGTACGGCACATTCAGTGCCATGACACTATTTATTTTTTTTCTAGAGCATCTTCTTGCATGCTTAGATGTATTTCTGAAATTGTTACCTGCTGTTGGAAAATATGCTTGATATTCAATCACGTAATATTTTATTCCTCCTTGTTGTGAATTCTACTCTGGAGCCGGAGAGAATGATCTATTGTTCTTATACTTTGCCTCCTCTGAAAGCTGTTCTGCTCCTGAACTGGGATGAACTACTTCTTGTTTTGCAGGTACTTGATATTGTCATGCTCTGTTATTATTTATATCCACTTGTGTTCAGCTAGAGCTGGATCCTTTATTTGTCAATCACAAGTAGTACAGTATATAATCTCCTTAAGTACTGTAGTCACATCTGTATTCTCACAGGGTACAATAAACTTGGTTATTTCCAAAACATCTCCTCGGTTCACAGAATTTTGAACATTTCTTCTGTGTAGGGTACTAAATAAGTAATCTTCTAGCAGACTATGTCCAAATAGAGCTTCCTGATGATACGGTGTAGCACAATATGTGCTTATGAGGTGATGTTTATTTTCAATTATCTCTAGGACAGTTTAGATTCATATCAATTTAATATCAATGTTCGCTTCCCAACCTGTGAAATGTAATTATTAACTTAAGAAAAGAAAGCAGAGCAGCTTCATATGTTTCGGAGAACCCTCAGAAAATATAAAACCACAGGCTACCAAAATACAAGGCAAATTAAATAACTAAAAGTGTCTCACTGTGATGTATTTTCGTGTGAAGTTTAAACGGTCTTTTAATTTAAGGTCATATTACTATCATATAAATTTATAGAGCCAGAAGTTCTACACAGATATTTGCTTAGTTGCTAGAAAATAAAACTATACAAAATTGCTTTTGTACCTTAGATTAAATAATGAAATAGGGGTCAGACAGAGCATACTCAGTGGAGAAAACGTTAGTTTCCGTATTATGAAGAGACAATGAAAACAGCTTACATATTTTACTTATAGGACTCTCTTTTTCGATGACATTGGTTATGGTCTTCCTTGAAACCTTTTTTCTTTTCAACTGGTTATCATCTTGGTGCTTTACTGGCATCAGAACTAAAAGAGGTTGGCTAATCAGAAAGAACCTGTTACGTCTGCAAATGATGTGCTGGACCAGCACCTGCGATTATGCACAATAAAAGCCCAAAGTGCAGCAAGTGAAATAAACAGCACAAAATAAATGGGAAGTCTTTCCCTAAATATGTACAGATAAGGGAGAGGGCCTTGTCTAGCACGGCAGACTGATCACTTCGATAGATGCGGGCCTGCACTCGTTCCTGGGACCTAAGTAAGCCTACTTGGCCAACAAAATAAAGGACAAAGCAAACCCCAAAAGAAAACTCAAATGAAACATCACACTTAGCTGGTGGTGAAGCCGCAGCACATGGAGCCATCCTCTGTTGACGTCACAGCGGAGACCACGCTGTCCACGGGAGCCACTTACTAACAGCTCAGAAAGCGAGCATCTGGCAATTCATAGCACCTTAGCTCAGTATCCAGCCCAGGTAAATATCCAGTTTATTGCCCACAGATGTGACTACATTACATCACAACTACTGAGTTATAAGGCGCAGGACGAAGTCTAAAATCCACACCGGACTCCGTGAATCCGGCAGCGATCTCAGCGCTGCTGCAACAGACCCCCTTTAAGAATGTGGATAGTCTTTGTCCCACTCACGCACCACTAGCAAACAGTTGATTGTGTCAGGGAAAGCTCTGGCCAGCCAGGCATTTTCTATGTGACAATTGTACTATAAGAGTGGCTTCACATGAGCATGTTTTTGTGCGTGCATACGCGCATACAAATATACGCTTCTATTAGAACCAATGCATTTCCTATGGTGTGTGCACATGTTCATGCTTACAGGCACGTGCCTTCAAAGAGAGGACATGCATGCACCATAGGGAATGCATGCATTGTCTTCCATGGAGCCACGGCTGCTGCCGGCTGCTCCGTTGAAGACAATGGTCTGCTGGCACCCCGTAATTGTTTTTCAGGGAAGAGCTTTAAATATAAGCTCTTCCCTGAAAAACAAGAATTTTAGTGTAAAAAAAAATACTTACCTGTCCGCCGCTGCCGTGTCCCCGTGGGGATGAAGAACGCATCTGCCATTTACAGCAGATGTTTCCTTCATCCCCGCAAGGAAAAATAATTCCCTGCTGCACCTGCGGGGAATTAAGAATTCCCTACCTCAGCTGTCACAGATGACAGCTGCGGCAGGGGATCCAGCTGCTGGTGTACTGCAATGGTTTTTCAGGGAAGGGCTTTAAATATAAGCCCTTCCCTGAAAAAGCAAGGAAAAGTGGTGTAAAAAATAATAAACACCACATACTCACTTTCCTTCAGTTGCCAGGACTCATCCGCATCCTCTCAGCGCTGTCCCTGGCTCTGCAATGCAGTTCTTTCAGCAGGTGGGGATTTAAAATCCCTGCCTGCTGAAAGAGCTGCTTCTGATTGGCTGAGGCACTCAGCCAATCACAGGCAGCTCTCGCCTGTCATTCATTCAACGAGAGCTGCCTGTAATTGGCTAAGGTGCTCAGGCAATTACCCTCAGCAGGGTAATAAGTAAATTACTTGAAAGCGCTGCAATATAAGTTGGCGCTATAAAAATAGGAAGATTTACTTTTATTTTGTTTTATATGATAGCCATTCAGATGAATGGCTATCTTTGTAAGCACATTTAAGCCATGAAAATACTTGAATGATGAAAATGCACTTACGCCCATGTATTTCACAGGCTCCCAAGTGTATTTGTATGTGCAAATGCACCATGTGTTCACACATTCAGAAACATATGCACAAAATCAATGTTATTTTGTGTGTATATGTGCAGCGAATGCTCAGGTTTCTGGGTATGTTGTGCGCATTTACACAAGCCCATTGATTTCAATGGGCTCTTGCAGTGCGCAAATTTGCACAAGATAGGTCACGTCTAATATTTTTTCATGCAATTGCAAAGGATGTGAAAAAATGTGCTCCTGTAGATGACCCCATTGAGATCAATGGGTTCTATTCATTGCACATTACGCACGCAAATTTTGTTTGTGTATTGGGCTCCATCGAGAATTAAAAAAAAAAAAAATTATAATTTTATTGCAAAACATCTTGTATAGCAAGAATAAGTTTTTCAAACTTGAACTAGACAAGAACAGATTTGAGCAGTGCATAAGACAATGTCACCACAATGTCAATCAAAAATACCAAGGAAAACCAGAGTGTTAGAAAAGCACTTGAATAAAGCAACAAGATAATATACAAGAGCAGTGTATAAGCCAACGATTAATTAAACAACATGCTAAGGAAGCTTTTATACAGGTAGAATATTTCCTCCAAAGTTCTGCATCCAAATCCACAAGGCTAACTGCCAATTTTGATGCAGAATTGCAGCATGATTTAAGCCATTTTCATTCCCCATCAAAATCAACATGGAGCCATTCAACAAAAGGAGGGGAACACCTATGATGGGAGGGAAGTTGGCTGGCAAACTATACCTAGAGATATCACTTTTTAGTGCCTCAGGGAATAATAATGAAGGGGGAAGGCAAGTCATGATATGAGAGACATGTATTCCTAAGAATTTTCAAAGCACAGCCAGTAGTGCCAGGAACGTAAAAGTTTATCATGGCATCCCCGAAGAGAGGTTGTCAAGTCCTTCATCCGTTGCACCTCCTGGATTTTGTAAACCAAAGGTGTCTCCAACTTGTCTCCAGAATGCAAGGATATCAGATTGTCTGGCATGCCATGAAGAAGTTTTTTCATATAAATGAATAGGAAGACTTTAAACTGCTGCATAGAAGGACTCACAGAGTATAATATACTATATAGACACAATATCACAACTCAGGATGGTCACCATAATACGTGACCATCTCACTTCCATCCTCCCAGTCTAAATGCACTTATAATAAACTGCCCTCAAAGTACACGTGAAACCAAACAAAGAAAATAATATGCAATAAATTTAAATAAACCAAATAACACAAAGATAATGCTATATAGTGACCAGTCGATCCAGGAAGTTCTTATCAGTCCAGAAACGCTGACAAATGGACCGGGATGTGTTCACTCGCGACATATCACCATGAATATCCTTCACAGACTTTCCTTACAGAAGCAAGAATTTTATCACTCCTCTGCTCTCATTGGCTGTGAATATCGCCACCATTTTGTTTTCCCGTGTGCCTAAATCACTGTTGCCATAAGCTACAAACAAAAAAATTTGAAAACATATATTCAGCACATAAGGCTTTTATGTGATGTAACATTCGTTACCATAGAAACAGAAAAATAACACAAAGCCAAACACTTATCAGCAGACTATTATATATAATATACTATTATATATATGTATATATATATATATATATATATATATATATATATATATATATATATATATATATATATATATACACTATTATACAAAAAAACAGTTTATTTTAGATATACATACACAAACCATTGATGAAGTTTAGCTTGCTACTATTTGCATTACATTATATATATATATATATAATGTAATGCAAATAGTAGCAAGCTAAGCTTCCTCAATGGTTTGTGTATGTATATCTAAAATAAACTGTTTTTTGTTACACTTTTGGTTAATTGTGCTAGTTGCTCTGTATATATTCTGCCTTTTCTTTCTTTTGTCTGAGCCATCCTTATATTACAAGGATGAAACAAAGTCCAACTAGATCAATAGGCATTTTATGTTTCAGATCATAGACGGAGATATTAACATGGGCCCCTACTTTATGACATCCGTATTGCACTAATAAGGGCATATCAACAGTGGTTATCTTCTCAGGACAACCCCTTTAAGTTTATATTAGCTATCCAGTACATGAATCTCTGGATAATGTTAGTAAAATCCAGGCTTGAGCAAATATCAAACATTATGAACTAGGATCAACCAGCCAAGATTGCGAATTGGAGAAAATTGGCAATCAAGGCAAGGTATAAAGGGGTTAAGCATGTGAATATCAATAACCCGAAATACAGGATATTTACAAAGTATTTACCCCTATAATTGGCAATGGCAGCTGGCTATAAAGAGATTTAAATATAGTGTACTATTTATTGACTGACCTGGTCATTAGGCATACTGCACATCTGCTATGCAACAATCCAGAGAGCCTAACTGTAGAGAATAAAGTGACAGTGATGACTGGAAGTTACAGATATGTCTAGATCACTGCACAGTAACTGTATTACAGGTCCCAAAATACCTTATACTTAAGAATATACCAACAGTGGCAACGTTTAAAATTATGATTTATTAGTAATCTTTGCATTTTTTTGTTTAAATACATGTATTAACAAGAAAGTGACTAACCCCTTACAGATATTTTCTCCCTTAACTTGTTCCTCAGCTAGATATATCCCGAAATGTGAGGTGCAAGATAAAAAGAATAGGCTACCATGTTAAAAAAAAGTATATCTTCAATGTATTATTTTTTAATGGAGCTGTGATAAATATCCATCTTATACCCATTAGTTGCCATGTTTAAAAAAAAAAAACCCACACATTTAATGTATATAGATATACCCTTCCTTACTTTTCCTCTTGGTGCAACATAACCCAAAATATGTGGCATGAAATGACCAGCTTTAAAAAAAAACTTGATTTTGCGATACTGTGTCAAGAGAGGGAGATGGAACAATACCTCTGCAGCGCCAGATATAGGAAGTCAGCATTCCTGCAAGTCAATGTTAGACTCTTTATGTATACACTACATTATTCTATGAGTTTGCCACGCAATAGTTCTAATGTGAATTGCAGCCTGTCGAGAATTTGGCTAATATGTTGTGGTAATTTATAGAATTTGTGTTGTGAAAAAAATGTAAAACCCTTAACAAAGTTTTTGGAAAGTTAAAGATGGACACATCTTTATATTTTTTTTTAACTGGGTGGCACAAGAATATATAATTTAGTATCATTAGAGTAATAGTGGACACATCTGTATGCTGGGTTTTTCTCCATACATCTGTGACATGGGCAGAAAGTAATGCCAAATAATAAGAGTTACATTAGTGCTTTGGTGTGACTGTGCATGCAATATTGCAGTTTTTTCCATTTGCAACACATAAAAAGTGCATTACATTGCCATTACACATGCCACATCTTAAGATATTTTTACTATCAATTGCAACGGCACTACAGTGCCAAATAAATAAAATAATTTAGAGTATGCCTGCACTTTTAGATGACGCTTTAAAAAAAGCTGCCATGTGTGTACATGGGAAATAACACTATTTCTGTCCATTATATAACTTGTAGCCTGGATTTTTCATGTTTTTTTTTTCCTTCTGCAGGCTTCAGTTAGCTGTATAAGTCTGTCAACCCTCCCTTCTCCTCCTCTTCCTCCCCTCTCTGTAGACTTCTATGGGCAGCTTGAGTCATCATCTTCTTCCACTTGTTTTTAGAGACAGACTTCCCAAGACAACAGGACAACAGGCAGTGGACACCATACAAGTATACAAGTAATACCGATAAAGCAAGTTTTTACATATAAAAGTAAGCTCTTCTGGAAGTTGTAAATCACCAATTTACACTAAATGGGGTACAGTTAGGGAAAAGTGATATGGAAAAAGACGTAGGGGTACTAGTGGATTGTAGATTTAACTGGAGCAACCAATGTCAATCAGCTGCTTCAAAAGCTAATAAAATCTTGGGGTGCATTAAAAGAAGTATAGGTATGAAGGATGGGAACATTATTCTTCCACTATATAAGGCACTTGTCAGGCCTCACATGGAATACTGTGTATATTTCTGGACACCGGTGCTCAGGAAAGATGTTGCAGTGCTTGAGGGGATTCAAAGAAGGGCAACTAAATTAATAAACAGAATGAGAGGACTGGAATACCCAGAGAGGCTATCAAAATTGGGATTATTCGCCCTGGCAAAAAGACGCTTAAGGGGCGACCCAATATTTGTTTATAAATACATTAGGGAACAATACAAGGATCTCTCCCATGATCTGTTTATACCCAGGACTGAGACAGTTACAAGAGGGCATCCGCTACGTCTAGAGGAAAACAGGTTTCATAACCAACACAGAAGGGGGTTCTTTACCTTAAGAGCAGTGAGACTCTGGAATTTTCTGCCTGAGGACGTGGTAATGGCAAAATCCATTGAGGCGTTTAAGAGGGGACTAGATGTCTTTCTAGAGCACTATGCTATTACAGGATATAGGCATTATGTGACCAGCAGGTTGTTGTTCTGGTTCTTACATTTAGGTAGGAACTATCAAAGGTTGATCCAGGGATCATTCTGACTACCATTATGGAGTCGGGAAGGAATTTTTCCCCGAATGGGTTAATTGGTTTCTGCACTTGGGGTTTTCGCCTTCCTCGGGATCCACAAGGGGGTTGAAACAGGCTGAACTAGATGGACGTTGTCTTCATTCAGCCTAACATACTATGTAGCATACTATGTGTGTTACTTTCTGTGTAGAGGCAGGTGCTTCTTCAGCACACAGCTGACTTGAAGTTTCCTGAACATTTTTGTTAAATTTAAGGCAATAAAGAGAAATTTGGGATTAACTTTCAGTTTGTTAATAAAAGTTTATTGTTAACCACGCTGAAAATAAAAACTGAAGATTGCCAAATATGTCTCATGTTGTTCTTTACTTTAAACCTGCAGATAACCTTACTGTAACTTTGCTAATTATGTACTGAGGTATACCTTGTACATGTTGACTCAATACAAAATTTTACAACATTTTAGGTTAATTACCATGGTAGTAATAACATTCTCATTAAGATGCTAACAAGACTTTGAGAGACTCTTAAATCAAATAAATGTGTAGTATTCTTTGCGATTGTCCTGATAATGAACAATTTAAGTTCTTTAAAGTTAACTTATTCTGTAAGGTTATTGAGCACTCACTAAAATATTCATTAGGGGAAGTTATTAAAGATGGATTCTAAGAGCTTATCATTATTATCTTAAGAAATTCTGTGAAAAAATTAAACAGTTTTGCCTCACAGGGAATCATCTCATAGAGGAGGTTAAAGAGTTATGCTTCCTTTAATCCTACTGTATGGTAAATAACCCACATGATTCGGGTCAAGCAAAGTTAAAAAAAAAAGTCTGACTTTGGCAGAAATATAATACAGCAAATTTATTGTTTAAAAATAAATTACTGAAGTATTTCATGCATGAAACTTCACTGTGGTTTAATATTTTTGATGGAGGGAGTCTCTGATCTTTTCCAGCATCTGAGCAGAACCTTTAATTAAAGTATATTGCATCATTAAAACGAAAGAACAGCATAGTATCATTTATCTGAATACTATTAAAGGATTGTAAATCTAAAAACTATGTTACATTCTTTTATAAAATCCTTATATATTCCCCAAAAATATTATGATCATATTTATAGATGTTTATTTAACAGATTTAATTAGCCAATTTACACTGCATGGCCACAGTTTATTATAGACAAAGACCCTTTTACGATTGGAGCTTCCCTTTAAGTAAATTAGACACATGGCGCTGGAATGCAGCGTAAAATCAACTTAGTATGTTTTTGTGGAATAATTTCTGTATGAATCCACATTAGAATGGGAAAATCTGAGTGACTCCGAAAGTGGCATGGTCCTTAGTGCTAGACTAATCAAGGCCAAGAATTGAAAAACTGCCAACTTTCTGTGGTTTTCTCATGCAACTGTGTCAACTGTATATCAAGAATGATGGAATTGAGGAAAACCATCCAACAAAAGGGGATTCTGTGCATATAAGCAACTCATCGACGAAAGGGTCAGAGAAGGATGCCAGATGAATACCGATTTTATTGCACCATACAGATGGGAGTAATAGGTTTAGCACAAGCAGAAAGAATCAATGAACCCTTTCTGTTAGCTGTGTACTACGTCAGTATCTTCTTCTGATTTGCAGCAATTGCAAGACGTTTCCTGTCTACATGGGCCAATATTCCTGCAAACAATGCTCAATACTAGGTGGAATCTATGCCATGTTGAATTACTGCAGTTCTGAATATCAAAAGAGGGCCAACATTCTCCTAAATGGGTGTCTATAATAAAGTGGTCATTCAGGGTATACAAGGGTATTCTGACCAAGGCTCAGGCACTTAGGTGGCATGGGGAGTGGGTGATCTGTGTCTAGTTATGGGTTAATGAAGGGGCCCCAAGAAGAAGCTCACAGAGCTAGAAGACAGGGAAGGTAGCAGTGGTCAGAACTGAATCTTTGCCTCAGGTGAAAGAAACTAGCTATACCTGTGTGGTGGATTGATGAATTAGGTCCATGCAGTTTACTAATATTTTCCACCTAGTATACTTGTTCAATTACTACTTAGATCTTAACTACACAAGGTTTTTGTAATAGTACAAAACTACTGAAGCTTATTTTCCCAACTGGAATTTTTGGCTTAGTTTTGCCATGATAACCTGCAGTTTCTATGCATTACATGTTTTATATGTAAGATGCTAATTGGAACTGTCTATGAATGAAGTTGGACCAAAATTGAAGAAGGTCTAGCTTGGACAATTCTCATATGGTTTTGCATTTTTTATAGGGCTGTCCTATTCCCTACAGGGTCCCTGCCATACAGGGTCCATGTACATGGATTTCTAGTGTGCATAAGCCTTAAGTTGGTTGCTTCTACATTTGATTTTTAGGATTGTATATTTTATAAGAGAATTGTGCTGGCCTTTTAGGAAATGCTATTGTTAGATGCTAGTTTCGACTGTAGTCTCCCTTTTTAAGAAAGTGATGGGGCCTGGTGTAAAATCTCACAATCTTGGCACTTGTGCCTTATTGTATATGCCCCTAAATGCTGTTTTCTTTTCTGTTTTCCAATACAATTTTATCATATATGCACAGGATAAGGTCATATTCACATGGCTGATATTGCCTCTCGAGTTTAGAAATATGACCCCCACCAATCGCTAATATAAGATCCCCAGGTCATGACTGCATTGAGGAAGACCTTTTATGGAGCAACAGAGCATGTACTAAATACAAATTCTATATGACTCATGAAAGTGGTAGAGTGTAGCTGAACCCACAACAGTCAACGCAATTTATTTGTTTGACCAAGAATGAAAAAGTCCATGTGATTGTAAGGATTTTTTTTATTTTTGAAGGGCTCGTTGAATGACCGATC